>NC_088307.1:28364483-28665644 GCF_032854445.1 Liolophura sinensis | reverse complement strand
GCAGATATGGTGAGATTATGGTTTGTAAGGATTTGGTTGGTCAACTCTTTCATTTGAAACTCAGGGATGTGTGCACAGGTGAACCTAAGAAAAAAGTCGCAGATATGGTGAGATTATGGTTTGTAAGGATTTGTTGGTCAACTCTTCCATTTGAAACTCAGGGATGTGTTCAGAGGTGAACCTAAGAAAAAAGTCGCAGATATGGTGAGATTATGGTTTGTAAGGATTTGGTTGGTCAACTCTTTCATTTGAAACTCAGGGATGTGTGCACAGGTGAACCTAAGAAAAAAGTCGCAGATATGGTGAGATTATGGTTTGTAAGGATTTGGTTGGTCAACTCTTCCATTTGAAACTCAGGGATGGGTACACAGGTGAACCTAAGAAAAAAGTCACAGATATGGTGAGAATATGGTTTGTAAGGATTTGGTTGGTCAAGTCTTTTATTTGAAACTCAGGGATGTGTGCACAGGTGAACCTAAGAAAAAAGTCACAGATTTGGTGAGATTATGGTTTGTAAGGATTTGGTGGTCAACTCTTTCTTTGAAACTCAGGGATGTGTGCACAGGTGAACCTAAGAAAAAAGTCACAGATATGGTGAGATTATGGTTTGTAAGGATTTGGTTGGTCAACTCTTTCATTGAAACTCAGGGATGTGTGCACAGGTGAACCTAAGAAAAAAGTCACAGATATGGTGAGATTATGGTTTGTTAGGATTTGGTTGGTCAACTCTTCCATTTGAAACTCAGGATATGTTGCACAGGTGAACCTAAGAAAAAAGTCACAAATATGGTGAGATTATGGTTTGTAAGGATTTGGTTGGTCAGCTCTTTCATTGAAACTCATGGATGTGTGCACAGGTGAACCTAAGAAAAAAGTCACAGATATGGTGAGAATATGGTTTGTAAGGATTTGGTTGGTCAACTCTTCCATTTGAAACTCATGGATGTGTGCACAGGTGAACCTAAGAAAAAAGTCACAGATATGGTGAGATTATGATTTGTAAGGATTTGGTTGGTCAACTCTTCCATTTGAAACTCAGGATATGTGCACAGGTGAACCTAAGAAAAAAGTAACAGATATGGTGAGATTATGGTTTGTAAGGATTTGGTTGGTCAACTCTTCCATTTGAAACTCATGGATGTGTGCACAGGTGAACCTAAGAAAAAAGTCACAGATATGGTGAGATTATGGTTTGTAAGGATTTGGTTGGTCAACTCTTCCATTTGAAACTCATGGATGTGTGCACAGGTGAACCTAAGAAAAAAGTGACAGATATGGTGAGATTATGGTTTGTAAGGATTTGGTTCTGGATTGATTTGGTGAAAGAAAAATGTTATGGATAAGGTTATGTTGCCAGATTTCTTGACCACTTTTACACCTTGATGATTTATCTTGCCGTTTTCCCTAAACACTTTTATATCCTGATGGTTTATGTTTTCCTGACCACTTTTACTTTTTGATGACTTATCTTGCCGTCTTCCCTAACCACTTTTATATCCTGATGGTTTGTGTTTTCCTGACCACTTTACTTTTTGATGATTTATCTTGCCGCCTTCCCTAATCACTTTTATATCCTGATGGTTTATGTTTTCCTGACCACTTTTACTTTTTGAAGATTTATCTTGCCGTCTTCCCTAAACACTTTTATATCCTGATGGTTTATGTTTTCCTGACCACTTTTATTTTTTGATGATTTATCTTGCCGTCTTCCCTAACCACTTTTATATCCTGATGGTTTGTGTTTTCCTGACCACTTTTACTTTTTGATGACTTATCTTGCCGTCTTCCCTAACCACTTTTATATCCTGATGGTTTATGTTTTCTGACCACTTTTACTTATTGATGATTTATCTTGCCGTCTTCCCTAACCACTTTTATATCCTGATGGTTTATGTTTTCCTGACCAGTTTTACTTTTTGATGATTTATCTTGCCGTCTTCCCTAACCACTTTTATATCCTGATGTTTTATGTTTCCCTGACCACTTTCATACCCTGATGGTTTATGAGTTTCAGTTTCCTGACCACTTTTATATCCTGATGGTTTATGTTTTCCAGTTTCCTGACCACTTTTATATCCTGATGGTTTATGAGTTCCAGTTTCCTGACCACTTTTATATCCTGATGGTTTATGTTTTCCAGTTTCCTGACCACTTTTATATCCTGATGGTTTATGAGTTCCAGTTTCCTGACTACTTTTATATCCTGATGGTTTATGTTTTCCAGTTTCCTGAACACTTTTATATCGTGATGGTTTATGAGTTCCAGTTTCCTGACCACTTTTATATCCTGATGGTTCATGTTTTCCAGTTTCCTGACCACTTTTATATCCTGATGGTTTATGTTTTCCAGTTTCCTGACCACTTTTATATCCTGATGGTTTATGTTTTCCAGTTTCCTGAACGCTTTTATATCCTGATGGTTTATGTTTTCCAGTTTCCTGACCACTTTTATATCGTGATGGTTTATGAGTTCCAGTTTCCTGACCACTTTTATATCCTGATGGTTTATGTTTTCCAGTTTCCTGACAACTTTTATACCCTGATGGTTTATGTTTTCCAGTTTCCTGACCACTTTTATATCGTGATGGTTTATGAGTTCCAGTTTCCTGACCACTTTTATATCGTGATGGTTTATGTTTTCCAGTTTCCTGAAGGCTTTTATATCCTGATGGTTTATGTTTTCCAGTTTCCTGACCACTTTCACATCCTGATGGTTTATGTTTTCCAGTTTCCTGACCACTTTTATATCCTGATGGTTTATGTTTTCCAGTTTCCTGACCACTTTTATATCCTGATGGTTTATGTTTTCCAGTTTCCTGAACGCTTTTATATCCTGATGGTTTATGTTTTCCAGTTTCCTGACCACTTTTATATCCTGATGGTTTATGAGTTCCAGTTTCCTGACCACTTTTATATCCTGATGGTTTATGTTTTCCAGTTTCCTGACCACTTTTATATCGTGATGGTTTATGTTTTCCAGTTTCCTGACCACTTTTATATCCTGATGGTTTATGAGTTCCAGTTTCCTGACCACTTTTATATCCTGATGGTTTATATTTTCAAGTTTCCTGACCACTTTTATATCCTGATGGTTTATGTTTTTCAGTTTCCTGAACACTTTTATATCCTGATGGTTTATGTTGTCCAGTTTTCTGACCACTTTTATATCCTGATGGTTTATGTTTTCCAGTTTCCTGAACACTTTTATATCCTGATGGTTTATGAGTTCCAGTTTCCTGACCACTTTTATATCCTGATGGTTTATGTTTTTCAGTTTCCTGACCACTTTTATACCCTGATGGTTTATGAGTTCCAGTTTCCTGACCACTTTTATACCCTGATGGTTTATGAGTTCCAGTTTCCTGACCACTTTTATATCCTGATGGTTTATGTTTTTCCAGTTTCCTGACCACTTTTATATCCTGATGGTTTATGTTTTCCAGTTTCCTGACCACTTTTATATCCTGATGGTTTATGTTTTCCAGTTTCCTGACCACTTTTATATCCTGATGGTTATGAGTTCCAGTTTCCTGACCACTTTTATACCCTGATGGTTTATGTTTTCTAGTTTCCTGACCACTTTTATATCCTGATGGTTTATGAGTTCCAGTTTCCTGACCACTTTTATATCGTGATGGTTTATGTTTTCCAGTTTCCTGACCACTTTTATATCGTGATGGTTTATGTTTTCCAGTTTCCTGACCACTTTCACATCCTGATGGTTTATGTTTTCCAGTTTCCTGACCACTTTTATATCGTGATGGTTTATGTTTTCCAGTTTCCTGACCACTTTCATACCCTGATGGTTTATGTTTTCCAGTTTCCTGACCACTTTTATACCCTGATGGTTTATGAGTTCCAGTTTCCTGACCACTTTTATACCCTGATGGTTTATGTTTTCCAGTTTCCTGACCACTTTTATATCCTGATGGTTTATGAGTTCCAGTTTCCTGACCACTTTTATATCGTGATGGTTTATGAGTTCCAGTTTCCTGACCACTTTTATATCGTGATGGTTTATGTTTTCCAGTTTCCTGACCACTTTTATATCCTGATGGTTTATGAGTTCCAGTTTCCTGACCACTTTTATATCCTGATGGTTTATGTTTTCCAGTTTCCTGACCACTTTTATATCCTGATGGTTTATGTTTTCCAGTTTCCTGACCACGTTTATATCCTGATGGTTTATGTTTTCCAGTTTCCTGACCACTTTTATATCCCTGATGGTTTATGTTTTCCAGTTTCCTGACCACTTTTATATCCTGATGGTTGATGTTTTCCAGTTTCCTGAACACTTTTATATCCTGATGGTTTATGTTTTCAGTTTCCTGACCACTTTTATATCGTGATGGTTTATGTTTTCCAGTTTCCTGACCACTTTTATACCCTGATGGTTTATGAGTTCCAGTTTCCTGACCACTTTTATATCCTGATGGTTTATGTTTTCCAGTTTCCTGACCACTTTTATATCCTGATGGTTTATGTTTTCCAGTTTCCTGACAACTTTTATACCCTGATGGTTTATGTTTTCCAGTTTCCTGAACACTTTTATATCCTGATGGTTTATGAGTTCCAGTTTCCTGACCACTTTTATATCGTGATGGTTTATGTTTTCCAGTTTCCTGAAGGCTTTTATATCCTGATGGTTTATGTTTTCCAGTTTCCTGACCACTTTCACATCCTGATGGTTTATGTTTTCCAGTTTCCTGACCACTTTTATATCCTGATGGTTTATGTTTTCCAGTTTCCTGACCACTTTCATACCCTGATGGTTTATGTTTTCCAGTTTCCTGACCACTTCTATATCCTGATGGTTGATGTTTTCCAGTTTTATATCTGACCACTTTGGTGATTTATGTCACTTGTACACCCTGATTTATGTTTCCAGGTTCCACCATATGAGGTAGGGGTTAGCCCTGACCTGGTGAAGCAGGTGGACTCTGTACTGGAACTGTGGAATATCAAGCCTGTCAGTAAGGTAACACTTTTTATAGTTACCTATTTTTATAGTTAGTTAGTTAAAATAGTTTTCTAACACTCTTTGGCATTGTGACTTCTCTGATTTTATTATAACACTGTACTAACAGCCTCCATGTGCCGTTGGTTCTTGTCCTTATTTTCTGGGCTTGGCTGGGCTGGGCTGGTCTGGGCTTCTGCCTCGATATCAGGAGACCAGGGATCAAACCCAGATCAGGTCATGCCAAACACTTTAAAAATTGTACTTCTTGCTTCCTCTTTTCGGGCTCAGAGAGGTTAGAGCAAGGAAAGAGAACTGGTTGGCCTGGGGTCAGTACTGAGTTGGGTGTTGGGTGTCTTCAACATGATACTTCAGTGGCGGCAGCACTTTGGCAACATGAACTCGCCCAGCAAGAAGAAGACACAGTATGTGTACACACACCTAATGACTAATCGCCTAATATACTTTTTGTGGAGCCCTGAAACAGGCCATCGCAAGCCAAAATGTAGTTTTGTCTTCAAAATCAAGTTAATAAATCGCACTGAAAGTTGTTCTTTCAGTTGTGAAAAGGTTGAGGAATTAGGGTATCCCCAGAATTCATTCTTTAGAAAATATATATAAAATTAACTAAAATAAAAATCAAACCTACTTTGCTAGCCAAAATTCATTTTAATTTTTCAATATTAGCCTGCCTGGTTTTGCTCTCACCACAGCCGTCTTGCAAACAGGAAGAACCGATCTCTCTGCTAACAGACTTTTCCCTGGAGGAATTTGAGCCTAAGCGCCCTCAGCCCTCGGGTGTTGTCTCCTGGTCTCCCCCTGCACCCAACTGGAACCCCTGGGCCAACTGTAATATTGACGAGGGGCCCCTGGCTGTGGTAAGTTTAGTGGTGGCTTGTACACTTGGGGAGAGAAAGTGACAGATAGTGTTCAGTGAGATACAAGATTAAAATGGTGAGATAGATGTTGAAAATGGTGAGATGAATGTTGAAAATGGTGAGATAAAAGCTGAAAATGGTGAGATACAAGATACATACTGAAAATGGTGAGATAGAAGCTGAAAATGTCGAGATACAAGATACAAACTGAAAATGGTGAGATTCAAGCTGAGAATGGTGAGATTCAAGATACAGTCAGAAAGTGGTGAGATAGAAGTTGAAAATGGTGAGATACAGGATAGAAGCTGACAGTAATGAGATACTAGAGACAAGTTGAAAATGCTAAAATACAAGATACAGGCTGAAAATGGTGAGATACAAGATACATGTACAAGCTGAAAATGGTGAGATACAATTTGAAAATTGTGAAATGCAGGATACAAGTTGAAAATAGTGAAATACAAGATACAAGCTGAAAATCATGACCTAAGATACAAGCTGAAAATAGTGTTTTGCAAGGTGAAACTAGTGAGATATAAACTGAGAATTGTAACATGCAATCTGAAAGTGATGTGATACAAACTGAAAATGGCTGAAATTCCAGCAATTCCTGTGATCAAGTCGACCAATCAGCACAAATTTCTCAAATGACTTGCGAGATGGCACCGTACTATTTGTGTCACACGGATTACTAAGTCACTGAACCTACAGTACCTTTCTGACCGCTAACAACGGAAATACATGCTCAGTGTGTCCGCAAACTACGCGGAGAAAATCACCAGCGCATTTCAGTTTGCTGATTGCAGCAACAACTTAGGAGCTGGCCTGAAGAAAAATGGTAAAAGTGTGATGTAATAAGGGAACTCTCTGAAGCTCATCGATATGGCACAGTGTGAACTTCTAATTTACACTTACCTTTTCTTGTTAAGCACTAAACTTACCTGAGAAATGCTCTGGCCATTTTTTTTTTCAGTTTAGTAGCCAACATTAAGTATACTGAAATAACTTTTAGTCATGATTAATGTAGTTGTTATTGTCATAGGCCAGAATGGAGCAATTCAGCATGATAAGCTGTTGGCTCAAAGGGGTAACTTTGATGTATTGTCCTCTTCTACATTTGTTTTAGAGTTACTTTTTATGAATGCCTTAAAGAATCTGTGATCATCATGTTGTCATTGTAACAGGCCACGATGGAGCAGATAAGCCTGGACTTGAATAACAGCCTCCAAAATCAGATAGACAATGATCCAGAACTTCAGAAGGTAAGTTTAAGCCCATTCTGTTCAGGCGCCCCCCCCCCCCCCCCCCACTTTTTTTTCCAGTTGAAATGTTGCAACTACATTGGAGCCGGTTGCTTAAGCCCCATCGAGACTATCCAACTTTGTTGACTCAACAAGATGAGACGTGTTGAGTAGTCTGGACGGGTTCCTCAACTTCGTTCAACAACACTCAGCACTATCCAACACAGTTGAATCGGAAATGTGCGTGTGTATTTTTTGTCAGCAAGTTGAGTGAAATTGAGTGAAAGTAGCCAATCAGGGGGCGTGTAGAAATAACGTGACGGTTGTAAAGCACATGACCTGGTAAAATGGCGACAAAAGAGAGAAACTGGTCTAATGATGAAAGGTCTTCTACGCCGAACAGCCATGACAATAAGCGCAGTCGATAAACCCATGACACGATTCTTCCGGCTGCTTGGTATCTGGCCTGGCATGTGGCCCAAGCATCTGACTTGGCTGGCTTGGCATCTGGCCTGGCATTTGGCCCAAGCATCTGACTTGGCTGGCTTGGCATCTGGCCTGGCATTTGGCCCAAGCATCTGACTTGGCTGGCTTGGCATCTGGCCTTGGCATCTGGCCTTTATTTCACTAAAAGTTTTAGATTTAAGGCCTAAAACTTGTAGATGTCAGAGGTTGACTTCTTTCACCCATGCACATGACCACTGTCTTATGATTGTTCTGTTTCGGTTATTATTAAAAATGACAATCCGACAAGTAAATAAATCCTCTGTTTACTAGATGATGAATGAACGGGCCAAACTGCCCGTCTTTAACACAAGGGAGACAATCCTGAAGATGATTCAGGAGAACGCTGTCATCATAATACGTGGGGAGACAGGCTGTGGGAAGACTACACAGGTAACTCTCAGTTGCTGAATAAGTATGGGCTGATGTGGTCCAGTTCTATTTATATGTGGAGCCAAAGCATGAATTAGCTTGCTTGAAAATTGAACTTCAAATTTAAGTAGAAAAAATTAGTTGCCAAAATTGAAAATTTAACACAAAAAATTTAGAAAAGTGAAATATGTAGTTATACTCCTATGAGAGAAAACAAATCATCTAACAGCTTATTTAGACAGACAAGAACTTGTATACTGGACCTTTATGAAACTGTTGAAGGTTAAAAATGCTAAAATTTGAACAATGAAATAAATTTATTTACCGCTTGAATTAAGGTCCTTTTGTGTATGATATGTTTTGTTTCTCTCCAGGTGCCACAGTACATTCTGAATGACATGATATTGAGTGGACAAGGAGCCAGCTGCAACATTGTTGTGACTCAGGTAGACGTCAGCTGGATTTGAACTTCCTGCTCCAAACACACCTTTGATCCATGATTGTACACTGGGATAGTGAAGCATCATAAGCGATATACAGTATATGCATGTAGCTAGGATGTGTCTGTAATTTCTTTGAGTCTCGTCTATTTTTAAAAATGTTGTGATAAATGGTCTAAAATTTCGGCAGTTTCTTAGATCCAAATAAGTGAAATTTTAATTTCTAATTTTCTAGTTGGATTTTTTCCTACCTTCCCAAAATCCTTTAAAATCATTCTAAGGTCAATAGATCTCAAAAAAGCAGGCAAAATGTGCAATTAAGCCATGGGTGAAATTTCAGGTCCTTTAATTTAGAAGTTGTTATCTGGAGAGCAGTATACATGTGCAATCACCACACATGTTACATTTTGTGATCTATTCACAGCCAAGGAGGATAAGTGCCATTTCAATTGGAGAACGAGTAGCCAATGAAAGAGCAGAAGAGTTGGGTATGAGCACTGGTTACAGCGTGCGGTTTGAGTCCATCTTCCCCAGACCTTATGGGGCAATCCTCTACTGTACCGTAGGTGAGTCCATCTTCCCCAGACCTTATGGGGCAATCCTCTACTGTACCGTAGGTGAGTCTATCTTCCCCAGACCTTATGGGGCAATCCTCTACTGTACCGTAGGTGAGTCCATCTTCCCCAGACCTTATGGGGCAATCCTCTACTGTACCGTAGGTGAGTCTATCTTCCCCAGACCTTATGGGGCAATCCTCTACTGTACCGTAGGTGAGTCCATCTTCCCCAGACCTTATGGGGCAATCCTCTACTGTACCGTAGGTGAGTCCATCTTCCCCAGACCTTATGGGGCAATCCTCTACTGTACCGTAGGTGAGTCTATCTTCCCCAGACCTTATGGGGCAATCCTCTACTGTACCGTAGGTGAGTCTATCTTCCCCAGACCTTATGGGGCAATCCTCTACTGTACTGTAGGTGAGTCTATCTTCCCCAGACCTTATGAGACAATCCTTTAATATACAGTAAGGGAGTCCATCTTCCCCAGACCTCATGGGGCAGTCCTCTACTGAACCGTTAGTGAACCTGTCATTTCCAGACCCTGCGGTGCGGTCCTCACTGTGCTGTGAGTTCGTCTTTCCCCAGACCTCGCAGGGAAGTCCTCTGCCGAGTCCATCTTCCCCCAACCTCATGGGGCGATCCTGTACTGTGCCGTGAGTTTGTCTTCCCCAGACCTCATGGGACAATTCTCTCCTGTACTGTAGGTTAGTCTATCTTCTCCAGACCCTCGCGGGGCAGTCCTCTGCCGTACCATAGGCGAGCCCATCTTCTCCAGACCTTATGGGGCAATCCTCTACTGTACCGTAGGTTAGTCTATCTTCTCCAGACCTCGCGGGGCAGTCCTCTGCCATACCATAGGCGAGCCCATCTTCTCCAGACCTTGCGGGACAGTCCTCTGCCCTACTGTAGGTGAGTTCGTCTTCCCCAGACCTTGCAGGGCAGTCCTCTGCCGTACTGTAGGTGAATCCGTCTTCCCCAGACCTCACTGGGAAGCTCTCTGCCCTATTGTTGGTGAGTCTGTCTTCCCCAGACCTCGCGGGGAAGTCCTCTGCCGTACCGTAGGTGAGCCCATCTTCTCCAGACCTCGCGGGGCAGTCATCTGCCGTACCGGAGCCGAGTCCATCTTCCCCAGACATTGCAGGGCAGTCCTCTGTCATACCATAGGCGAGTCCGTTTTTTTTTTCCCAGACCTCGCGGGGCAGTCCCCTGCCCTATCCTAGGCGAGTCCGTCTTTTCCAGACCTTGCAGGGCAGTCCTCTGCCGTACCATAGGTGAGTCCGTCTTCCCCAGACCTCACGGGGAAGTCCTCTGCTGTACTGTAGGTGAGTCCGTCTTCCCCAGACCTCGCGGGGAAGTTCTTTGCCCTACCGTAGGTGAGTCCGTCTTCCCCAGACCTCGCGGGGCAGTCCTCTGCCGTACCGTAGGCGAATCCGTCTTCCCCAGACCTCACTGGGAAGTCCTCTGCCATACCGTAGGTGAGTCCGTCTTCTCCAGACCTCACAGGGAACTCCTCTGCCCTACTGTAGGTGAGTCCGTCTTCCCCAGACCTCGCGGGGCAGTCCTCTGCCCTGGGGTTGGTGAGTCCGTCTTCCCGAGACCTTGCGGGGAAGTCCTCTGCCGTACCGTAGGCGAGCCCATCTTCTCCAGACCTCGCGGGGCAGTACTCTGCTGTACCGTAGGCAAGTCCGTCTTTTTCCAGACCTTTCCCGCATCTTTTGACAATAAAAGCATTGCTCTTACTGCTGTTGATTGACCAGCGAGATCACATGCTCCAATCCAGTTTGGCTGCAGTCAGAAGGTTTGTCAAGGGTTTGGTGATACTAAAATGTTTACTGAAAAACTCCAGTTTCCTCCACACATAAATATAACTAGTATTGTCTACATGTACAGTGGATGACAAACATCTAACTAGGACGTTAAATACCAGTCCCGACCTTCATGTCCTTGTTGTTAGCGTGCCAGTGAGGCACAATGACCCAGGAGCCTCTCACCAATCTGGTGGCTCATGCTGGCTTCCTCTTTGGCTGTACGTGAGAAGAGCTATCAGCAACCTGCGGATGGTCATGGGTTTCCCCCAAGCTCTGCCTCCCACCATAATGCTGGCTGTCATTGTACAAGTGAAATATTCTCGAGTAACACACCAATCAAACTCCAATCAGACATACGTGTATACGTATTAGAAATTAAATGAAGAGAAGAATTTGTGTATTAGAATTGTTCTTCTTTCTTCTTTGCACATGTTTAGTGACATTTAGGACATGGTGTTGTCTGAGTGTAGGACAGAAGTGTGTAATGCATGTATGTCTAGTTTAAACTGATTTGTTTTCAGGAACACTGTTACGACGACTAGAAAGTGGCTTGCGCGGCATTTCCCACGTCGTCGTTGATGAAATCCATGAGCGAGATCTCAATGTAGGTGTACAATTCAAGCCAGGTTTTAAATTCTGTTTGGGCATCTGAGTAGGCCGTAAGCCTGTCTACGGTGTGCTTGTGGTGTGACTTTGGATAGCTTGTGGTATGCTTGTGGTGTGGCTTTGGTGAGCTTGTGGTGTGGTTATGGTGAGCTTGTGGTGTGGCTGTGGTGAGCTGGTGGTGTGGCTGTGGTGAGCTGGGAGTGTGGCTGTGGTGAACTTGTGGTGTGGCTGTGGTGAGTTTGTTGTGTGGCTGTTCTGAGCTTGTTGTGTGGCAGTGCTGAGCTTGTTGTGTGGCTGGGGTGAACTTGTGGTGTGGCTGTGGTGAGCTTGTGATGTGGCTGTGGTGAGCTTGTGGTGTGGTTGTGGTGAGCTTGTGATGTAACTGTGGTGAGCTTGTGATGTGGCTATGGTGAGCTTGTGGTGTAGCTGTGGTGAGCTTGTGGTGTGGCTGTTGGGTGCTTGTGGTGTGGCTTTGGTGAGCTTGTGGTGTGACTAGTGAGCTTGTGATGTGGCTGTGGTGAGCATGTGGTGTGGCTGTGGTGAGCTTGTGGTGTGGCTGTGGTAAGCTTTGGTGTGGCTGTTGGGTGCTTGTGGTGTGGCTGTGGTAAGCTTTTGCTGTGGTTTTGGTAAGTTTATGATGTGGCTGTGGTAAGCTTGTGGGGCCTTGGTGAGCTTGTGGTGTGGCTGTGGTGAGCCATTTAAGCAGCCTATCTCTTGAAATATTAATGCCTGAAAGCCAGAGTTGTCTCCCTTTTTTGCAGACTGACTTTATGATGGTCCTGCTTAAGGACATGGTACAGACCTACCCTGAGCTGCGTGTGGTTCTCATGTCAGCTACTGTGGATACATCCCTCTTCTCAGAGTACTTTGGGAATGCCCCAATCGTTGAGGTGCATGGCAGAGTTCACCCTGTGCAAGGTTAGAGTCTCTTGTGCTCTTGCTTGTTTTTTTATTTTCTCTCCCACATTTATCTCAATGTTTGTAATCAGAAAGTGAAATTGGGATGCAGTTTCAGTAATTATGAAAACCATGTTGCAGTTTTGGGGGAAGCAAAATACAGCCCCAGGGAGGGGTCGTGGTCTGGCTATAACAGGTGTTTGCCTGTCACTCGCTAGGACTGAGAAGGTGCAGGTTCAAACCTAACCCTGAGCAGGAAACTTGTAGACTTCCCACTGTCACTGTTGGTAGGGCCTTACTGACAATAATTGGTGAAAGACATTTGTGTTTTTGTTTGTTTGTTTTTTTTTCAGAGTGGAACAGATCTCAGGTCTGGTTTCTCAGGTACATTTACCTGCATTTTGGGGGGGATAATGTTACCTAGCAACTTGTTTCCCTGGGCCCTGTCTGAATGTCCCCCCCCCAAAACATAATTCAGACTGCCTTTATGTAAGTGAAATATTCACAAAGAAGCGTTCAGATAAATAAAAAAAAACCAGGAAGTACAGTTTCCTCCACCTTTTAACCTGACTGTCATACTCCCCATCATCAGTTTGATCAGCTGTAGCAGTATGTGTTTCTTTAGCTCTGAGATACACCTCCTAAAACAGGAACTCTTTCTGTTTGTAGAGTACTACCTAGAGGATTGTATAGAGATGCTGAACTTCATCCCCCCTCCCCCAGATCGGAAACGCAAGAGGGATCGGGATGAAGATGCCTTAGGGGGAGAGGAAGAGGAGGTGAGCTGAAGACTTAGGGCTAAGTGGAGACTAGCTGTGCAGGTTAAGTGAAGATGTGCACTTAGCCAGAGCTAAGTTAAAAAGTGCTAAGGGAATTAAGTGAAGTTGAGTTCTGAGGGTTAAATGCGGATGTGCTAAGGGAGACAAACTCTTCTGTAAAATTCTTTCCTTTAGATCTTACAGATTAAAGGCATTAGCGTTAGTAATCATTGGCTCCTACGCATTAGGTACTTTGTCCGGTGTGATTTTGCTCTGCGCGCTGAGCCGAGCTCTCTGGTGATGGTAATTAAAAGATGACATCCTTTGTAAGCCTGAAAACACAAAAGATGATTTAAGAAAAATCCATAAAGGAAGGTTTGACAGTGTTGAGCTCCGTTTCAATGAATCAGAGATAATTTAAATATCCAGAAACAAAAAGGATTGTTTAGTATTGTCAGCAGTATATGTTAATATTGCCATTTCTTCATTATCCTCAGAAAAATTGCAACAAAGACATTGGATCAGACTACAGTGATGCGACCAGGCATGCCATGAGCATGCTGAGCGAGAAAGAGATGTCATTTGAACTCATTCAGGTATTTGTCTAATATTTATTATTAAGGTATGTAAATGTAAGTAAGTACGTAAGTTACGTTAAGTTTTACGACACGTCTTGCTTGATTCTGAACCTCTGCCAGTTCAGCATATACTGACTGAATTTGAAAAGCTTTCAACAGGTGGATGTGTTGCAGTCATAGGGGGTAAATTTAAGATCATGTCACATTAACCTTCATTTATATTTACTCACTTGATTGGTGTTTTACGCTGCACTCATGAATATTTCTTTCATATGACGGTGGCTAGCATTGTGGTGAGAGCAAACCAGCTAGAGCCCCTGAGGACACTAGAATGTATGTTCCCATTGTGTACAAACAGAACGTAAATCCTATTTTAATTGGTGATATTAATAATGCTCGTTGATATTAAAGGTAATTTCTTCAAAATAATTAAGTTGAATTCAAGTTGATATTTGTCTGGGATGAACTGATCTTTTTGTGCCATCCACCTCAGGTGATCATTATCGTTTTGTTAAAAATTTTTCACTATTTTAACCACTTTGTCAGTGGACAAACATGATAGCTAAAACCACTTACCCTGACGGAATTTAACATGCCAGGAGCAATTGGACATTACTAATTTTGACCCTAGTAATTTTATTAAACATTCTACAGTAAACAAGCCCAAAAAATATTATAAATAGAACTTTTTTCCCCTTGTATACATGTAGAATATCATACTGTGTCTCAGTATTTGTTGTCCAGTTCTTTGTTTTTACATTGATGTGTACATGTATGTCCCTGCTGTTGTTGTTTCACTTTCACTTTCATTTTCCAGTCGATGTTGAACTACATCAAGACACTGAACATCCCAGGAGCTGTGTTGATTTTTCTGCCTGGCTGGAATCTCATCTTCGCTCTTCACAAGTTCCTGGAGGCCAACCCAACCTTTGGTGAGACCTAATATTCATACCTAATGCTTGGTACGTGGGGCTTGTTGTGCCCACAGTTGCTTCGCCTGTGTGACTGATGGCTGTTTTCATACCTAACACTTAGTACATGGGGCTTATTGTGCCCACAATTGCTTCGCCTGTGTGACTGATGGCTGTTTTCATGCCTAACACCAGGTACATGGTGCTTATTGTGCCCACAATTGCTTAGCCTGTGTGACTGATGGCTGTTTTCATACCTAACACTTGGTACATGGTTCTTATTGTGCCCACAATTGCTTAGCCTGTGTGACTGATGGCTGTTTTCATACCTAACTTTTGGTACGTGGGCTTATTGTGCCCACAATTGCTTAGCCTGTGTGACTGATGGCTGTTTTCATACCTAACACTTGGTATGTGGGGCTTACCTAACACCAGGTACATGGTGCTTATTGTGCCCACAATTGCTTAGCCTGTGTGACTGATGGCTGTTTTCATACCTAACACTTGGTACGTGGGGCTTATTGTGCCCACAATTGCTTAGCCTGTGTGACTGATGGCTGTTTTCATGCCTAACACTTGGTACGTGGGGCTTATTGTGCCCACAATTGCTTAGCCTGTGTGACTGATGGCTGTTTTTATACCTAACTCTTGGTACGTGGGGCTTATTGTGCCCACAATTTGCTTAGCCTGTGTGACTGATGGCTGTTTTCATACCTAAACACTTGGTACATGGGGCTTATTGTGCCCACAATTGCTTAGCCTGTGTGACTGATGGCTGTTTTCATGCCTAACACTTGGTACGTGGGGCTTATTGTGCCCACAATTGCTTCGCCTGTATGACTGATGGCTGTTTTCATGCCTAACTCTTGGTACGTGGGGCTTATTGTGCCCACAATTTGCTTAGCCTGTGTGACTGATGGCTGTTTTCATACCTAACACTTGGTACGTGGGGCTTATTGTGCCCACAATTGCTTAGCCTGTGTGACTGATGGCTGTTTTCATGCCTAACACTTGGTACGTGGGGCTTATTGTGCCCACAATTGCTTCGCCTGTATGACTGATGGCTGTTTTTCATGCCTAACTCTTGGTACGTGGGGCTTATTGTGCCCACAATTGCTTCGCCTGTGTGACTGATGGCTGTTTTTCATGCCTAACTCTTGGTACGTGGGGCTTATTGTGCCCACAATTGCTTAGCCTGTGTGACTGATGGCTGTTTTCATACCTAACACTTGGTACGTGGGGCTTGTTGTGCCCACAATTGCTTAGCCTGTGTGACTGATGGCTGTTTTCATACCTAACGCTTGGTACGTGGGGCTTATTGTGCCCACAATTGCTTAGCCTGTGTGACTGATGGCTGTTTTCATACCTAACACCAGGTACGTGGGGCTTATTGTGCCCACAATTGCTTCGCCTGTGTGACTGATGGCTGTTTTCATGCCTAACACTTGGTACGTGGGGCTTATTGTGCCCACAATTGCTTAGCCTGTGTGACTGATGGCTGTTTTCATGCCTAACTCTTGGTACGTGGGGCTTATTGTGCCCACAATTGCTTAGCCTGTGTGACTGATGGCTGTTTTCATACCTAACACTTGGTACGTGGTGCTTATTGTGCCCACAATTGCTTAGCCTGTGTGACTGATGGCTGTTTTCATACCTAACACTTGGTATGTGGGGCTTATTATGCCCACAATTGCTTCGCCTATGTGACTGATGGCTGTTTTTATACCTAACACTTGGTACGTGGGGCTTATTGTGCCCACAATTGCTTAGCCTGTGTGACTGATTTCTGTTTTCATACCTAACACTTGGTACGTGGGGCTTATTGTGCCCACAATTGCTTAGCCCGTGTGACTGATGGCTGTTTTTATACCTAACACTTGGTACGTGGGGGCTTATTGTGCCCACAGTTGCTTAGCCTGTGTGACTGATGGCTGTTTTCATGCCTAACTCTTGGTACGTGGGGCTTATTGTGCCCACAATTGCTTAGCCTGTGTGACTGATGGCTGTTTTCATACCTAACACCAGGTACGTGGGGCTTATTGTGCCCACAATTGCTTAGCCTGTGTGACTGATGGCTGTTTTGATACCTAACACTTGGTACGTGGGGCTCATTGTGCCCACAGTTGCTTAGCCTGTGTGACTGATGGCTGTTTTCATGCCTAACTCTTGGTACGTGGGGCTTATTGTGCCCACAATTGCTTAGTCTGCGTGACTGATGGCTGTTTTCATACCTAACAACCAGGTACGTGGGGCTTATTGTGCCCACAATTTGCTTAGCCTGTGTGACTGACGGCTGTTTTTATGCCTAACACTTGGTACGTGGGGCTTATTGTGCCCACAATTGCTTAGCCTGTGTGACTGATGGCTGTTTTCATACCTCTCTTGGTACGTGTTGCTTATTGTGCCCACAATTGCTTAGCCTGTGTGACTGATGGCTGTTTTCATGCCTAACTCTTGGTACGTGGGGCTTATTGTGCCCACAAGTGCTTAGCCTGTGTGACTGATGGCTGTTTTCATACCTAACACTTGGTACGTGGGGCTTATTGTGCCCACAGTTGCTTCGCCTGTGTGACTGATGGCTGTTTTTATACCTAACACTTGGTACGTGGGGCTTATTGTGCCCACAATTGCTTAGTCTGTGTTACTGATGGCTGTTTTGATACCTAACGCTTGGTACGTGGTGCTTATTGTGCCCACAATTGCTTTGCCTGTGTGACTGATGGCTGTTTTTCATACCTAACGCTTGGTACGTGGGGCTTATTGTGCCCACAATTGCTTAGCCTGTGTGACTGATGGCTGTTTTCATACCTAACACTTGGTACATGGGGCTTATTGTGCCCACAGTGGCTTAGCCTGCGTGACTGATGGCTGTTTTCATACCTAACACTTGGTACATGGATCTTATTGTGCCCACAATTGCTTAGCCTGTGTGACCGATGGCTGTTTTCATGCCTAACTCTTGGTATGTGAGCCTTATTGTGCCCACAGTTGCTTCGCCTGTTTGACTGACGGCTGTTTTCATGCCTAACTCTTGGTACGTGGGCTTATTGTGCCCACAATTGCTTCGCCTGTGTGACTGACGGCTGTTTTCATACCTAACTCTTGGTACGTGGGGCTTATTGTGCCGAAAATAAAGACTGTAATAATACTATATTTCTTCAACCTTCTCACAAGTTTGCAAGGTGTTTATTCAAACATGTTCTGAAGGCAGTATTCTGTGTGCACTGATAAAATTATACTTTTTGTGAAGCCCTGACCAATGTAGTTTTGTCTGCAAAATCTACCTAAATTGTGCATAAATTGCCATGAACGTTGCTCTTTCCTACTTGAAAAGGTTGGGGAATTAAGGCATGTACATGTATCCAGCATCCATGTATCCAGCAGAGTTGAGGAATTAGGGTGTGTACATGTATCCAGCAGAGTTGAGGAATTAGGGCGTGTACATGTATCCAGCATCAATGTATCCCAGCAGAGTTGAGGAATTAGGGCATGTACATGTATCCAGCATCCATGTATCCTGCAGATTGAGGAGTTAGGGCGTGTACATGTATCCAGCATCCATGTATCCAGCAGAGTTGAGGAATTAGGGCGTGTACATGTATCCAGCAGAGTTGAGGAATTAGGGCGTGTACATGTATCCAGCAGAGTTGAGGAATTAGGGCATGTACATGTATCCAGCAGAGTTGAGGAATTAGGGCATGTACATGTATCCAGCATCCATGTATCCTGTGGATTTGAGGAGTTAGGGCGTGTACATGTATCCAGCATCCAAGTATCCAGCAGAGTTGAGGAATTAGGGTATGTACATGTATCCAGCAGAGTTGAGGAATTCGGGCATGTACATGTATCCAGCATCCATGTATCCAGCAGAGTTGAGGAATTAGGGCATGTACATGTATCCAGCAGAGTTGAGGAATTAGGGCATGTACATGTCTCCAAGAACCATGTGTCCAGCACCCATGTATCCTGCAGAGTTGAGGAATTCGGGCATGTACATATATCCAGGAACCATGTATCCAGCATCCATGTATCCAGGAACCATGTATCCAGCAGAGTTCTCTCATCCTCTACAGATATTGTCATTGTTATTCCCTATCCTACTGTAAATGCAGGCACACGAAGTACATGTAGAGAGGTGAATGGCACCGTCATTGGTTTTACGGGCTCTCTTCAAAGGGAGGCAAATCTTGGTACTCTGTAAGAAAACAGAATGAAGACCGTGCCTACCCTATTTCTTCAACCTTCTCAAAGTTTGAGGGCAACTTTGAATGCAATTTTTTCCACCTTAATGTTTTGATAATGGTGAGAATTTATGTGTTAGAGTGTTTTCCAACATCAGGGCTTCACAGAAAAGATCATGTGCTTAGTCTAGATAGAGAAATGTCTTCAGAATAGGACATTCAAATGTAAGAGGCAGGAGTCTGTTTCACAAATCCATGTAGCTCTTCGTCAGTGTAACTACATGGCAATGTAATACCTACGGCATGTAATGTTACGTGCTCTGGCTTCCACACCATTGTTAAGCACAAATGTAAGAGCCAGGGGCCTGTTTCACAAATCTATGTAGCTCTTTGTCAGTGTAACTACATGGCAATGTAATACCTACAGCATGTAACGTTATGTGCTCTGGTTTCTACACCATTGTTAAGCACAGATGTAAGAGCCAGTGGCCCGTTTCACACATCCAGGTAGCGCTACGTCTGTGTAACTACATGGTAATGTAATACCTAGAGCAAATAACGTTACGTGTTCTCTTTGAAATGGGCCCCAAGGCATTATTACATGAAGGACCCTTTGACAGGTAACTAAGTCTGTAACTACCATATTAACATATGTTGTAGAAATGTGAAACCCACTTAGCTTTAGGGGACTTAACATTATGTTCGCTTCAACATTGTGGTTTTCAGGTAAAGTAATGTGTACTGTCAGAAGTCCATTATCTATGAGTATGCAGCTTTCCTGGTTATATTTTTTCTTTCTGTTGCACATTAAATGTTTGAGAAACGGCTGATGCATGGTGGGAAAACATGTCCCAAATGCGGTTGTGTCAAAATAGAGGGCACTATTACAGGATTTGCTTCCCTTTTATAGAGGGCACTGTTGATCCATGACTTACAAGATTTGCTCCCCTTTTATAGAGGGCACTGTTGATCCACGAGTTACAGGATTTGCTCCCCTTTTATAAAGGGCACTATTGATCCATGACTTACAGGATTTGCTCCCCTTTTATAGAGGGCACTGTTGATCCATGAGTTACAGGATTTTGCTCCCCTTTTATAAAGGGCACTATTGATCCATGACTTACAAGATTTGCTTCCCTTTTGTACAGGGCACTATTGATCCATGATTTACAGGATTTGCTCCCCTTTTATAGAGGGCGCTGTTGATCCATGATTTACAGGATTTGCTCCCCTTTTATAGAGGGCACTGTCGATCCATGAGTTACAGGATTTGCTCCCCTTTTATAGAGGGCACTGTTGATCCATGATTTACAGGATTTGCTCCCCTTTTATAGAGGGCACTGTTGATCCATGAGTTACAGGGTTTGCTCCCCTTTTATAAAGGGCACTATTGATCCATGAGTTACAAGATTTGCTTCCCTTTTATAGAGGGCACTGTGATCCATGAGCCACCAGATTTGCTCCCCTTTTATAGAGGGCACTGTTGATCCATGACTTAATAGATTTGCTCCCTTTTACAGAGGGCACTGTTGAGCATGAGTTATAAGATTTGCTCCCCTTTTATAAAGGGCACTGTTGAATGTATGACGTACAAGATTTGCTTCCCCTTTTTTGAAGGCCACTGTTGATCCATGACTTGCAAGATTTGCTTCCCTTGTACAGAGGGCACTGTTGATCCATGAGAGATTGGCTTCCCTGTAATTGTAGAGGGCTGGATAACCTCTCTAGCACTTCAAAACATCTTTGGAAATGAGGTGTTAAATCAAACTGAATGATTTTTTGTTGTAGGTGGCCTAACTACCGACTTCTCCCACTACACTCCCAGATTCCTCGTGAAGATCAGCGGAAAGTGTTTGAACGGTGCCGTCCTGGTGTGACCAAGGTAGATAACAGTACACAGTTGTATACAGTCACATGTCAGTATTTATTAGATATCATTGGTTTCCCCCACAGCCCTGGTTTACCCCGAGCTCAGCCCATTTTCCTCACACCACAATGCTTGCTGTGTTATTGAAAGAAGACAGCACCTAACTGAAACATATCTTGGGAATTTTATCCAGTCAAGGGTGTTGCAATTTGATTACGACTGTCTCATTGTCTTTACCCATTCACTGCATGAAGTGATAGTTGATAACACAGAATCACTACAAAAGACATCAGTTTACAATGATTTAGTTAATGGTATATTCTGGTGTATGCACAGCTATTCTCCAACAGTGTTGTGGTAGAGGTTTGTGCCATTTACTGGCCACCATAGATGTAAAACCAGTTGGTTATGTATAATTACATATAATATTCAACAACGTATCAAAACTTACGTTCTACACTGTATTACCATCTCAGCCAAGATCGCGTTCATCTTCTCATTGGTAAGCCCCATGTGTTTAGTCACGCTGTTCAAAGTATACAAGACTGCTTCATTGCCTAATGGTTAGAGCGTCCGCCTGGAAATCAGGAGACCCGGGATCAAACCCGTTCAGGTCATACCATAGACTTCAAAAAATGATACTTGTTGCTGCCTTGCTTGGTGCTCAGCACTGAGAGGTTAGAGCAAGGAAACATGACTGGTTGGCCTGATGTCACTATACTTTCAATGGGTGGGGTGTCATGTCCGGTGTCTTCGGCGTGATACTTCAGTGGCGGCAGCACTTTGGCGGCATTGACTGCTTTTTGTCCAGCCAGAAAACTGTTGTTCAGCAACAATAAAGTAAATATAATATATGGGATTCTGGTAAATGGTGAATCGCGGAAACCTGTCCCTTGTGGTGGCCGAGAGAGAATGAAGCTGAGGACTATGATGTTTTGTGTGTTTTCAGATCATCCTGGCAACAAACATTGCTGAGACGAGTGTCACCATTGATGATGTTGTCTTCGTGATAGATTCCTGCAAGTGAGTCCTACAAGCTAAAAATTCAGATGTCAGATAGATGTCGGACAGACCAGAGCACTGTTAGATAGATCTCAGATAGACCAGAACACTGTCAGATAGATGTCAGACTGACCAGAACACTGTCAGACAGATGTCAGATAGATGTCAGACTGACCAGAGCTCTGTTAGATAGATCTCAGTCTGGCCAGAACACTGTCAGATAGATCTCAGACTGATCAGAACAGTGTTAGATAGATGTCAAATAGATCTCAGACTGACCAGAACACTTTTAGATAGATCTCAGACTGACCAGAACACTGTCAGATAGATCTCAGATGTCAGACTGACAAGAACACTGTTAGATAGATGTCAGATAGATTTCAGACAGACCAGAGCTCTTTTAGATAGATCTCAGACTGACCAGAACACTGTCAGATAGATGTCAGACTGACGAGAGCACTGTTAAATAGATCTCAGACTGACCAGAACACTGTCAGACAGTTGTCTGGTTTTGGTGCAATGTCTGATTTTGTTTTTTATATAAAAGTTTTGTGTGCAAATTCACTGTTTTTGAACCTTGTACCAGATTCTACAAGCCACGTTTTGCTTCGTTAGTGATTTCATCGAATCTGACTGGTTGTTGGTTTCTCTGCATTAACTGAATCACATATTGTCTGATTTGTAAGAAAAATTTTGTATGCAAATTGATTTAGTGGCCTTTCACATGAAGTTCAAAAACTAGCTTCCTCTGTGTCTCAGGTTTTGCGTGTTCAGCAATATCTAGTGATAAGTTTTAAAGTGAATAATCTAGCTTCAAGTTGATTTAGAAAATGAGAGATATATTACATGCCAGATTAGCATTGTAGGTGTCTCACAAGTTAACGCCACTCTGGATGCGACAGAGTGAGGGCTCTCGCAATGAACAGTACAGTATTTGCTGCACATAACATACATGTACACCTTGCGAAGTCGGGTCTGTCGGGCCTGTGCCGCCTTTAGCAGCTGCTGTAAAATCACGAGTTTTAGCTGCGGTAGTTGACAAGAGCCCTTATCTGGCCAAATTCTGCATGAACTCACAAGATTCCTGAAGTACAGATGCAGCTTATTACAAACAGTTATTGTATAAAATTTTCCTGGTGAGTTTTGGTGAACAGTTTCTTTTTATCAGTTCCATCCTTGGTAAATCTGTCTCTTCAGAGCTAAGATGAAACTATTCACCTCTCATAACAACATGACGAACTATGCGACTGTGTGGGCGTCCAAGACGAACCTGGAGCAGCGAAGGGGTCGGGCTGGTCGTGTGAGGCCGGGATTCGCCTTCCATCTCTGCAGCCGCAGTCGCTTTGAGGCGTAAGTTTTTTTTTATAATAATGGTCATCAGCCAGGGGATTTATTTCTCTGTTAATTCATGGAATTTCATTTTTTTTTTGAAAATCCATCAGTTTCTTGAGTAACAACAACATTAGCATTAAAGGGAAAGAAAAAAGAGTTTCGTTTATGTTTATAAAGTAGAGGTTTTACCTCTTGTGCTGAAATGTCGTAGTGAAGTTGTAAAACGGTATTTCTTGTGTTTGGGATTTTTGACGAAAACTGCTAAAAAGTGGCAAAAACTAAAAGCTTGATTACTTTGACGGGAATCACATTTGTGTGTAATAGTATGATTACTAACATACCATGGATGAGATTTGAACCATTGCTGATCCTTCACAACACATGTACAGGCAGTATTATATGATGTAGAAATGGCTGCCTTGAATAAGGAATTGCTTTGTGTCCCGCTGTTACTTTGTGGTGCCTTCGTGACAATAAACAGTCAATCGCATTGTTTGCGACATGGTTTGCGGCATCTTTTTTCATTGTTGAAGACAGCTTGTCTTCTGTCAGTATAGAGTGTCATTATGATGAAGTTCATAAGTGTCTAGCAAAAGGTGGGTGGTTTACACCTGGCAAACGGTGGGTGGTTTCCACCTGGCAAAAGGTGGGTGTTTTACAGCTGGCAAAAGGTGGGTGGTTTACACCTGGCAAAAAGTGGATGTTTTACAGCTGGCAAAAAGGTGGGTGGTTTACACCTGGCAAAAGGTGGATGGTTTACACCTGGCAAACGGTGGGTGGTTTACACCTGGCAAACGGTGGGTGGTTTCCACCTGGCAAAAGGTGGGTGTTTTACACCTGGCAAAAGGTGGATGGTTTACACCTGGCAAACGGTGGATGGGTTACACCTGGCAAAAAGGTGGGTGGTTTACACCTGGCAAAAAGTGGATGTTTTACAGCTGGCAAAAAGGTGGGTGGTTTACACCTGGCAAAAAGTGGATGTTTTACAGCTGGCAAAAGGTGGGTGGTTTACACCTGGCAAACGGTGGGTGGTTTCCACCTGGCAAAAGGTGGGTGTTTTACAGCTGGCAAAAGGTGGGTGGTTTACACCTGGCAAAAAGTGGATGTTTTACAGCTGGCAAAAAGGTGGGTGGTTTACACCTGGCAAAAAGTGGATGTTTTACAGCTGGCAAAAGGTGGATGGTTTACACCTGGCAAACGGTGGGTGGTTTCCACCTGGCAAAAGATGGGTGGTTTACAGCTGGCAAAAGGTGGGTGGTTTACACCTGGCAAAAAGTGGATGTTTTACAGCTGGCAAAAGGTGGATGGTTTACACCTTTCAAAAGGTGGGTGGTTTACACGTGGCATTCCAACTTCCACCAACCACATACATGTAGAAGACTAAAAGCTAAAAATTCTGTATCGAGTACGGTATTATTTAAACAAAAATCAAGTAAACAAAATGAATCGTAAAATTAGTGAAATTACTTTTGTGGGAGAAAGGTATGACTGAGCCTGAAAAAATTTTCTCATTTCATCAAAATCATAAACTCGATTCACTGCATGCACCCTCATCTTATATGTCAGTTAGTTAGACACTGATTATCCATTTTCAGTCTAGACCAGCACACTACGCCAGAGATCTTCCGAGTGACTCTCCACGAACTGGCTCTGTCCATCAAGTTGCTACGTCTGGGTTCTGTGGGGACATTCCTAGCCAAAGCTGTCGAGCCTCCTCCCATTGATGCCGTCATGGAAGCCGTCGCACTCCTCAAGGGTACATCACTTCTTAAAGTCTCTCCGACAACCTGTTTGGAGTTATTTACCATAGAGAATTCCATGTACAGAGCCCAGTTTCATCGTACAATATTTTATATGTCACCATTGTACCATTGTCCTGTACATGCAATTATCGTACATGTACGACATCTTTGTGAAACTGTGCACAGGTGTGTACCTCATCTGTCAGCTGAACAATGAATCATTTTTGTCCTAGTTTTTGGACTTTTGACAGTTTTTCCAGACTTGGTTTTCAAAACTGTGTATCGTATTAAAATTTCATTTACTTAATTTAAATTTAATTTTCATTAAATTAAAATGTGTTACATAACTTCACCATTAGTCATGGATGAAGCGTAACTTTTGGTTCACTTAATCTACAGCTAGTTTGGAATCAGTTTTGATGGTTTTTGTCACATTTTAGATTTTAAATATCTCTACTGTCTTCCTAAATGTTTTTTTAATATCCGTTGAGAATTGTTACATGGTTTTACTCATTTTGACAAATTACGGACCAAGTTCGAGTTTTGAGCCATTTCCTTCATTTCCAACAAAATAATAGCGGTTTTGTTACGTCATGGACTTTGATGTATCTGTTGCATGTAATTTAACAGCTCAGATGCACTGTGATACCATTGTAGACATGAGAGCCTTGGATGACAATGAAGAGTTAACTCCCCTGGGACGAATTCTTGCGAAAATGCCAATTGAACCCCGACTAGGAAAGATGATCATATACGGCTGTCTGTTTCGGTGAGATGAATTGTGGGAGGTCGTGTCTTTGTTCTGAAGACATAAGACCTTAATGGTTTCATTCCCATGTTCTGCTGTTATTTTATATTTATTATTGGCTTTGGTTGGGGGGGGGGGGGGGGCGGGGGAGCCCTCTGCTGACCCTCTGTTGACCCTCTGTGGCTGACCCTGCCAGCACAGTCCAATGACCCAGAAGACTCCCACCAATGTAGTCACTGTGAGTTCATGTCCAGCTCATCAAATAAATAAATTATTGGATTTATGGCCACCATATCTGGCTTCTAGAGCCTTAACAGGCAAGATTTGCTGCATAGGTGACCATTTTGATTAAAGTTTTTACACCCTGTCAAACCTTCAACGTAGTCAGGTATATTAATATTAATTCAGGTCACCTAGACATCGCTGTGGCCTGTGCCCTAATGCTTTAAACCCACAGTATCTATGATATACAGTTTTTAGACTGCTTTCACTTTCGTATCATCCATGTGTGTTCTTTGACCTTTAGACTTTATGACCTTGCCCTTTGTTGGGACTACTTGTGCTTAAGTGGAGAAACTAGACGGCTATTAATAATGGTGGGGTTGCTGTCTTAGCTAAATCAATGGTTGATTGATGGTAGGGTTGATGGTTATTCAGATTGATGTTCTAACCAGTCAGATAATAAGGGAACAAAATGCATAAACAAAGCACAGACTCTTGCATTGATGGTGTGATTGCTTCTTGTTATGGTGGGAGCAAGGGACATGTGTAGCTTAGTGAGTGAGGTTCGTTCCCTCTGACCACCAGGTGCACAAGGGACGTGTGTAGCTAAGTGAGTGAGGTACGTTCCTTCTGACAACCAGGTGCACAAGGGACATGTGTAGCTTAGAGAGTAAGGTACGTTCCCTCTGACCACCAGGTGCACAAGGGACGTGTATAGCTTAGTGAGTGAGGTAGGTTCCTTCTGACAACCAGGTACACAAGGGACATGTGTAGCTTAGAGAGTAAGGTACGTTCCTTCTGACCACCAGGTGCACAAGGGACGTGTATAGCTTAGAGAGTAAGGTACGTTCCCTCTGACCACCAGGTGCACAAGGGACGTGTATAGCTTAGTGAGTGAGGTAGGTTCCTTCTGACAACCAGGTGCACAAGGGACGTGTATAGCTTAGTGAGTAAGGTACGTTCCCTCTGACCACCAGGTGCACAAGGGACGTGTATAGCTTAGTGAGTGAGGTTCGTTCCCTCTGACCACCAGGTGCACAAGGGACGTGTGTAGCTAAGTGAGTGAGGTAGGTTCCTTCTGACCACCAGGTGCACAAGGGACGTGTATAGCTTGGTGAGTGAGGTAGGTTCCTTCTGACCACCAGGTGCACAAGGGACGTGTGTAGCTTAGTGAGTAAGGTACGTTTCTTCTGACCACCAGGTGCACAAGAGACATGTGTAGCTTAGTGAGTGAGGTAGGTTCCTTCTGACAACCAGGTGCACAAGGGACATGTGTAGCTTAGTGAGTGAGGTAGGTTCCTTCTGACTACCAGGTGCACAAGGGACATGTGTAGCTTAGTGAGTGAGGTAGGTTCCTTCTGACAACCAGGTGCACAAGGGACATGTGTAGCTTAGTGAGTGAGGTAGGTTCCTTCTGACCACCAGGTGCACAAGGGACATGTGTAGCTTAGTGAGTAAGGTACATTCCTTCTGACCACCAGGTACACAAGGGACGTGTGTAGCTTAGTGAGTAAGGTACGTTCCTTCTGACAACCAGGTGCACAAGGGACGTGTATAGCTTGGTGAGTGAGGTACGTTCCTTCTGACCACCAGGTGCACAAGGGACGTGTATAGCTGAGTGAGTGAGGTAGGTTCCTTCTGACCACCAGGTGCACAAGGGACATGTGTAGCTTAGTGAGTGAGGTAGGTTCCTTCTGACCACCAGGTGCACAAGGGACATGTATAGCTTAGAGAGTAAGGTACGTTCCTTCTGACCACCAGGTGCACAAGGGACATGTATAGCTTAGTGAGTGAGGTAGGTTCCTTCTGACCACCAGGTGCACAAGGGACATGTGTAGCTTAGTGAGTAAGGTAGGTTCCTTCTGACCACCAGGTGCACAAGGGACATGTATAGCTTAGAGAGTAAGGTAGGTTCCTTCTGACCACCAGGTGCACAAGGGACATGTGTAGCTTATTGAGTAAGGTAGGTTCCTTCTGACCACCAGGTGCACAAGGGACATGTGTAGCTTAGTGAGTGAGGTAGGTTCCTTCTGACCACCAGGTGCACAAGGGACATGTATAGCTTGGAGAGTAAGGTACGTTCCTTCTGACTACCAGGTGCTCAAGGTGTGGGTTCAACCATAGATCCCTTGTTCTCACTGTCTGTAGGGTCTTGGTGAAAACAAGAAATCATCGGTGATCCTGGAGGGGTTGTTGTGGTCTTAGCTCCACCAATCTTGCATCTATCCACAAATATCACTTGCAGGTTTGCACATTGTGTAGGGTTTTGATGACAACAAGAAATCATCAGTGATGGTAGAGGGGTTTTTTTTTGGTTTTAGTTCCACCAAACTTGGGTCTTCCACAAATATCACTTGCAGGTGTGCACATTTGTAGTGTCTTGGTGACAACAAGAAATCATCAGTGATCGTGGAGGGTTTTTTTTTTTTTATCTTAGTTCCACCAGTCTTGGGTCTTCCACAGATATCACTTGCAGGTGTGCACATCACACTTGGGAAAATTTGTCAGTAACATGTTTAAGGCCAGTGATTTAACACAGAGCACTGCCTTTTCAGATTGACTGCCATGTGGTATAAATTCTTGAATGTAGTGTTAAACAGCAATCTTATTACAGATACATACATATGTGCGCTTGTATTTTGTGGGGACACAGTGATGGTTGTATAAAGGACCTGTACCCCTTAACCCTGACTGACCTTATCTTTGTGTTATCAGTGTGGGTGACGCCATGTGTACCATCGCAGCCAGCACCACCTTCCCCGAGCCTTTCATCACTCCGGCGGACAGACGCCGGCTCTCCTGGGTGCACAAGAACCTGGCAGGGACGCGTCATAGTGACCACGTGGCACTGCTCAATGCCTTTCAGCTGTGGGAGGAAGCCAGGTAAAGACAGCGTCAACATAGAGGCATTTGGCCTTAAAACTTTGCTGCAAAATGTGTGTTTGTAGAGGTAAACAAAGGTTTCAAAATTACGATCATTTAGGACAACTGCACCAGATAACTGCATGTTTTCCGTTTATTCTTATTTTATCCATGTATATCCTCCCAAACTACTGGCCTGATTTTGATGAAAGTTATCTTGCCTATCAACTGAACTTGTGCATGCTTAAACTGAATGGCAGTCAGGTACTTATTTTCATAATCTGTATGAAGCCAAACAAAGCTTCCTGAAATCCTGTTGTTTATTTGAAGGTTTTCTTACTTTCCTTTTTTTAATTTTTGGAAATGTTGGGAGACTGGAGGCGAGGGGAGGGATATATCAGAAATCCGAATTCTAGTTCAATTTGATTTTAGAGACAACTACATGTACATTGGTTGGGGAAAGCTATGTTAAAACTTTCACTCACTCGCTCACTCCTGCATTGGTTGGGTTATCCAAATTCAGAACTACACATACAGAATGGTAAAGTTGGATTTAGTTTTTTACACAGAATTTTACTGTCACAATATGCTTTAACATACTAGTACATCTTACAAACATACTAAATGATGAAATATTACAGGACATCCACGTACAATGTGTTAAGTATTGCTGATGAGATATTCTTACCTTGACCCATGTTTCATCTGACAGAGCCAACGGAGAAGATGCTGAGATGAGTTTCTGTGACCACAAGTCTCTGTCCCTACCCACACTGAGGATGACCTGTGAGGCTAAGGTAACTGTGAGCACATCTGGTGTCCACTGTGTGTGGTACACCAGGTTAGTGTGGCTATCTTTTGTGTTATATGTTGATAGTGTCTCTGTCTCTATCCACAATGAGGATGACCTGTGAGGCTAAGGTAACTGTGAGCACATCTGGTGTCCACTGTATGTGGTACACCAGGTTAGTGTGGCTGTCTTTTGTGTTATATGTTGATAGTGTCTCTGTCCCTACCCACACTGAGGATGACCTGTGAGGCTAAGGTAACTGTGAGCACATCTGGTGTCCACTGTGTGTGGTACACAAGGTTAGTGTGGCTATCTGTTGTGTTATATGTTGATACTGTCTGTCCCTACCCACACTGAGGATGACCTGTGAGGCTAAGATAACTGTGAGCACATCTGGTGTCCACTGTGTGTGGTACACCAGGTTAGTGTGGCTATCTTTTGTGTTATATGTTGATAGTGTCTCTGTCCCTACCCACACTGAGGATGACCTGTGAGGCTAAGATAACTGTGAGCACATCTGGTGTCCACTGTGTGTGGTACACCAGGTTAGTGTGGCTATCTGTTGTGTTATATGTTGATAGTGTCTCTGTTCCTACCCACACTGATGATGACCTGTGAGGCTAAGATAACTGTGAGCACATCTGGTGTCCACTGTGTGTGGTACACCAGGTTAGTGTGGCTATCTTTTGTGTTATATGTTGATAGTGTCTCTGTCCCTACCCACACTGAGGATGACCTGTGAGGCTAAGATAACTGTGAGCACATCTGGTGTCCACTGTGTGTGGTACACCAGGTTAGTGTGGCTATCTGTTGTGTTATATGTTGATACTGTCTGTCCCTACCCACACTGAGGATGACCTGTGAGGCTAAGATAACTGTGAGCACATCTGGTGTCCACTGTGTGTGGTACACCAGGTTAGTGTGGCTATCTTTTGTGTTATATGTTGATAGTGTCTCTGTCCCTACCCACACTGAGGATGACCTGTGAGGCTAAGATAACTGTGAGCACATCTGTTGTCCACTGTGTGTGGCACACCAGGTTAGTGTGGCTATCTGTTGTGTTATATGTTGATACTGTCTGTCCCTACCCACACTGAGGATGACCTGTGAGGCTTAGATAACTGTGAGCACATCTGGTGTCCACCATGTGTGGCACACCAGGTTAGTGTGGCTATCTGTTGTGTTATATGTTGATACTGTCTGTCCCTTCCCACACTGAGGATGACCTGTGAGGCTAAGATAACTGTGAGCACATCTGGTGTCCACTGTGTGTGGTACACCAGGTTAGTGTGGCTATCTGTTGTGTTATATGTTGATAGTGTCTCTGTCCCTACCCACACTGAGGATGACCTGTGAGGCTAAGATAACTGTGAGCACATCTGTTGTCCACTGTATGTGGTACACCAGGTTAGTGTGGCTATCTTTTGTGTTATATGTTGATAGTGTCTCTGTTCCTACCCACACTGAGGATGACCTGTGAGGCTAAGGTAACTGTGAGCACATCTGGTGTCTGTAGTTATTGGTTTACATTGTTTAACTTATTCTGGGATAATAGTGCCAGTGAAGCTAAATTGTTGTAATTTTATGGCCCAGCTGTGTGTGTGTGTGTGTGTGTGTGATTTTTGTGTTTTTGTTATAGTTTCTGACATTGTGATAACGTTCCCCTTTAAAGCTGAAATCATTCTTTCTCTCTCTCTTCCAGTACCAATTGAGGGACATTCTTGTGAACGAGGGGTTCCCTGAGGAATGCTTCACGCCCGATGTGCTCAGTTTTAGCGGTCCTGACACAAAACTGGATGTGGTAAGTCCTTCATGTAGTTAGTGCAAACACAGTATCTGACCATATTCCTAAAAATGTCTGTCTGTCTGTCTGTTTGTCTCTCTGTCTGGTAGTCACACCACTTCCACAGGGCCTGCTCCTAATCATCTGATGCCACCAGGAAAAATACTCTTGTAGCTTACATACAAAAGTTTGTCCGTTATCAGTTGTTGATTTTTTGGTGAACATCTGTCTGTCAGGTAATCACACTGCTCTCGCTGGGCCTGTACCCAAATGTCTGCTACCACCAGGAAGAGTAGCTTACCCACAAAAGTTTGTCCGTTATCAGTTGTTGACTTTTTGGTGAACATCTGTCTGTCAGGTAATCACACTGCTCTGGCTGGGCCTGTACCCAAATGTCTGCTACCAGGAAGAGCAGCTTACCCACAAAAGTTTGTCCGTTATCAGTTGTTGACTTTTTGGTGAACATCTGTTTGTCAGGTAATCACACTGCTCTTGCTGGGCCTGTACCCAAATGTCTGCTACCAGGAAGAGTAGCTTACCCACAAAAGTTTGTCCGTTATCAGTTGTTGACTTTTTGGTGAACATCTGTCTGTCAGGTAATCACACTGCTCTCGCTGGGCCTGTACTCAAATGTCTGCTACCACCAGGAAGAGTAGCTTACCCACAAAAGTTTGTCCGTTATCAGTTGTTGACTTTTTTATGAACATCTGTCTGTCAGGTAATCACACTGCTCTCGCTGGGCCTGTACCCAAATGTCTGCTACCACCAGGAAGAGTAGCTTACCCACAGAAGTTTGTCCGTTATCAGTTGTTGACTTTTTGGTGAACATCTGTCTGTCAGGTAATCACACTGCTCTCGGTGGGCCTGTACTCAAATGTCTGCTACCACCAGGAAGGGTAGCTTACCCACAAAAGTTTGTCCGCTATCAGTTGTTGACTTTTTGGTGAACATCTGTCTGTCAGGTAATCACACTGCTCTCGCTGGGCCTGTACTCAAATGTCTGTTACCACCAGGAAGAGTAGCTTACCCACAAAAGTTTGTCCGTTATCAGTTGTTGACTTTTTGGTGAACATCTGTCTGTCAGGTAATCACACTGCTCTCGCTGGGCCTGTACCCAAATGTCTGCTACCACCAGGAAGAGTAGCTTACCCACAAAAGTTTGTCCGTTATCAGTTGTTGACTTTTTGGTGAACATCTGTCTGTCAGGTAATCACACTGCTCTCGCTGGGCCTGTACCCAAATGTCTGCTACCACCAGGAAGAGTAGCTTACCCACAAAAGTTTGTCCGTTATCAGTTGTTGACTTTTTGGTGAACATCTGTCTGTCAGGTAATCACACTGCTCTGGCTGGGCCTGTACTCAAATGTCTGCTACCACCAGGAAGAGTAGCTTACCCACAAAAGTTTGTCCGTTATCAGTTGTTGACTTTTTGGTGAACATCTGTTTGTCAGGTAATCACACTGCTCTCGCTGGGCCTGTACTCAAATGTCTGCTACCACCAGGAAGGGTAGCTTACCCACAAAAGTTTGTCCGTTATCAGTTGTTGACTTTTTTATGAACATCTGTTTGTCAGGTAATCACACTGCTCTCACTGGGCCTGTACCCAAATGTCTGCTACCACCAGGAAGAGTAGCTTACCCACAAAAGTTTGTCCGTTATCAGTTGTTGACTTTTTGGTGAACATCTGTTTGTCAGGTAATCACACTGCTCTGGCTGGGCCTGTACTCAAATGTCTGCTACCACCAGGAAGAGCAGCTTACCCACAAAAGTTTGTCCGTTATCAGTTGTTGACTTTTTGGTGAACATCTGTCTGTCAGGTAATCACACTGCTCTGGCTGGGCCTGTACTCAAATGTCTGCTACCACCAGGAAGAGTAGCTTACCCACAAAAGTTTGTCCGTTATCAGTTGTTGACTTTTTGGTGAACATCTGTCTGTCAGGTAATCACACTGCTCTCGCTGGGCCTGTACTCAAATGTCTGCTACCACCAGGAAGAGTAGCTTACCCACAAAAGTTTGTCCGTTATCAGTTGTTGACTTTTTGGTGAACATCTGTCTGTCAGGTAATCACACTGCTCTGGCTGGGCCTGTACTCAAATGTCTGCTACCACCAGGAAGAGTAGCTTACCCACAAAAGTTTGTCCGTTATCAGTTGTTGACTTTTTGGTGAACATCTGTTTGTCAGGTAATCACACTGCTCTGGCTGGGCCTGTACTCAAATGTCTGCTACCACCAGGAAGGGTAGCTTACCCACAAAAGTTTGTCCGTTATCAGTTGTTGACTTTTTGGTGAACATCTGTCTGTCAGGTAATCACGCTGCTCTGGCTGGGCCTGTACTCAAATGTCTGCTACCACCAGGAAGAGTAGCTTACCCACAAAAGTTTGTCCGTTATCAGTTGTTGACTTTTTGATGAACATCTGTCTGTCAGGTAATCACACTGCTCTCGCTGGGCCTGTACTCAAATGTCTGCTACCACCAGGAAGAGTAGCTTACCCACAAAAGTTTGTCCGTTATCAGTTGTTGACTTTTTGATGAACATCTGTCTGTCAGGTAATCACACTGCTCTCGCTGGGCCTGTACCCAAATGTCTGCTACCAGGAAGAGTAGCTTACCCACAAAAGTTTGTCCGTTATCAGTTGTTGACTTTTTGGTGAACATCTGTTTGTCAGGTAATCACACTGCTCTCGCTGGGCTGGAACCCAAATGTCTGCTACCACCAGGAAGAGTAGCTTACCCACAAAAGTTTGTCCGTTATCAGTTGTTGACTTTTTGGTGAACATCTGTCTGTCAGGTAATCACACTGCTCTGGCTGGGCCTGTACTCAAATGTCTGCTACCACCAGGAAGAGTAGCTTACCCACAAAAGTTTGTCCGTTATCAGTTGTTGACTTTTTGGTGAACATCTGTTTGTCAGGTAATCATACTGCTCTCGCTGGGCCTGTACCCAAATGTCTGCTACCATCAGGAAGGGTAGCTTACCCACAAAAGTTTGTCCGTTATCAGTTGTTGACTTTTTGGTGAACATCTGTCTGTCAGGTAATCACACTGCTCTCGCTGGGCCTGTACTCAAATGTCTGCTACCACCAGGAAGAGCAGCTTACCCACAAAAGTTTGTCCGTTATCAGTTGTTGACTTTTTGGTGAACATCTGTTTGTCAGGTAATCACACTGCTCTCGCTGGGCCTGTACTCAAATGTCTGCTACCACCAGGAAGAGTAGCTTACGCACAAAAGTTTGTCCGTTGTCAGTTGTTGACTTTTTGGTGAACACCTGTTTGTCAGGTAATCACACTGCTCTCGCTGGGCCTGTACCCAAATGTCTGCTACCACCAGGAAGAGTAGCTTACCCACAAAAGTTTGTCCGTTATCAGTTGTTGTCTTTTTGGTGAACATCTGTTTGTCAGGTAATCACACTGCTCTCATTGGGCCTGTACCCAAATGTCTGCTACCAGGAAGAGTAGCTTACCCACAAAAGTTTGTCCGTTATCAGTTGTTGACTTTTTGGTGAACATCTGTTTGTCAGGTAATCACACTGCTCTCGCTGGGCCTGTACCCAAATGTCTGCTACCACCAGGAAGAGTAGCTTACCCACAAAAGTTTGTCCGTTATCAGTTGTTGTCTTTTTGGTGAACATCTGTTTGTCAGGTAATCACACTGCTCTCATTGGGCCTGTACCCAAATGTCTGCTACCAGGAAGAGTAGCTTACCCACAAAAGTTTGTCCGTTATCAGTTGTTGACTTTTTGGTGAACATCTGTTTGTCAGGTAATCGCACTGCTCTCACTGGGCCTGTACTCAAATGTCTGCTACCACCAGGAAGAGTAGCTTACCCACAAAAGTTTGTCCGTTATCAGTTGTTGACTTTTTGGTGAACATCTGTTTGTCAGGTAATCACACTGCTCTTGCTGGGCCTGTACCCAAATGTCTGCTACCAGGAAGAGTAGCTTACCCACAAAAGTTTGTCTGTTATCAGTTGTTGACTTTTTGGTGAACACCTGTTTGTCAGGTAATCACACTGCTCTCGCTGGGCCTGTACTCAAATGTCTGCTACCAGGAAGAGTAGCTTACCCACAAAAGTTTGTCCGTTATCAGTTGTTGACTTTTTGATGAACATCTGTTTGTCAGGTAATCACACTGCTCTCGCTGGGCCTGTACCCAAATGTCTGCTACCACCAGGAAAAGCGTAAGGTTCTGACCACAGAAAGCAAGTCTGGACTTGTTCACAAATCCTCTGTCAACTGCTCAAACCAGGAGATCTTCTTCCCATCACCATTCTTCATCTTCGGGGAAAAGGTGAGTCCACTTGTCTGCAGGTAAATTACCAAAAGTTTCACACATGACTAAGTTGTACAATTTGCCTGATTAGGAAGAGATCTGTCGATCTTAGAAAGGATTTGTTCAGGTTTGTTGGGAAGGTAAGATGATGCTCTACTGGAGAAATATAACATTCAGCTCCGAAAATAATCTATTCTAAATTTTATTTGGCTCTAAAAATGCTATTGAGTTGAAACAGAGCCTTGTGTAATAAAACTAAAAGACTTAGTTAAAGACTTCACTGCCAAAGACTTTAGTACAAGAGACTTCTACCAAAGACTTCAGTACAAAAGACTTCAGTACAAAAGACTTCAGTACAAATTTAAAAAACTGCTTCAATAAGTGACAGAAACAAAAGCGATTTTATCTAAATTTCAATTTGAGACTCGATTTAATAATGCATTTTGAAACTGAGACATCTGTTAGTGTGGTATTTAAGACAGAGCTATAAGACAGTTGTGCCCTGTAGTATGTAAAAAACGAATATTTATGAGTATTAATTCACTCCCCGCCTCACAGATCCGCACACATGCTGTGTCATGCAAACAGATGACCATGGTCACTCCCCTACAGCTCCTACTGTTCGGGTCACGCTCTGTCACGTGGGAAGAGGGACAAGTTATACTCGACAAATGGTATGTGACCACTTCAACACAGGAAATAGGACCTCAAAATAAAAACATCTCTTTTTCTCTTGTTTTTAGCATTTTTTTTTTCTCTTTTCTTGGCTTGTATATAATTGCTCTGTAAGTCAGTCATCCTTTCAAAAAGTTTTTACAGCCTGTCATTTAGTCTGGATATCTTTTTAAGATGGGGCAGTTATTTAGTGAGGGGCCTTGGCACAAGATGACATAAAGTCCTATACTGAGGCAGTTGTAACTATTGCAATTTTTGCCTGTTTTTATTTTCCTTATTTATTCTTATAAGCTATTTATTTATTTATTTGATTGGTGTTTTACGCCATACTCAAGAATATTTCCGCCACACGACAGCGACCAGCATTATGGTGGGAAGAAACCGGGCACAGTCCGGGGAAAACACACGACCATCCACAAGTTGCTGGCAGACCAGTCTTATAAGTGTACATTTGAATATTTTTGAGTATGGAGTCGATTGATGAAGGGCTTTGGTACAAGATGACATGAAGTTTTATACTGAGGATGTTGTAGCTATTGCAATTTTCGCTTGTTTTTTTTTTTCTTTTTTGTTTTTTTTTTCCCTATTTTCTCCCTCTGTTGTAAGAGTATATTCAAATATTTTTGATTATGGAGTAATTTGATGAAAGACCTTAGTGTAATATGACATGAAATCAGTCACTTGTTCAATCAAATAAAGAGATAAATAAACCACATTTGACAGGATCACTCTTGCGATGGAGTTCACTGTGGCTGCCAAGGTCGTCGGCCTCAGGCCAGCCCTGGAGGCACTCCTGGTGCGTGCTACCAAGGACCCCGAGAGCGTGACAACCCCTGGAGAACAGGAGGAAGGCCTTCTGAGCGTGATGAAAGCGCTATCCAAATCCAATGCTGGCGACTATGATGTAGCTCGGGCAGAAAGCAGGGAAAAGAGGTATGTGTGCTGATGTGATAAACTGGCACAAGATGGGTATAGAGGTGAAAATATTGTGTAAATCACATGGAGGTGAACACAAAACTCTGCGTCACGGCCTTGTACATGTACATGTGTGTCCAAAGTTAGGCTTTGTTGGTATTGATAATTTATGCATGCTGAGCAGATTGTGCTATTGTCTAAAATACTGTAATTCCCTGGTATTGTCATCCATAGTTCTCAGAATATCTTCCAGTGCTGTTCTTTTGCCATGTTAGTTTTCAACTCGTGGTTTGTTTGCCTCTGTCTCGTGGGAATGAACTGCCATGATGTATAGTCTCGAATATTAATGCAAGAGGCTGATGATTTTAGGGAATCGATTCGAAGCAAATTTCTAAGCTATCGATGTGAATGTGTCGTGAGGTAGTTTGTGATGCAATGACCCAGGGTTCTCTCACCAGTGCAGTCGCTGTGAGACCAACTCATGCTGGATTCCTTTCTGGCCTTATGCCATGTGCTTTCAGTCCGCTTTGGGACAGCTAGATCCAGGATCAATCCTTGATCGAGTCACACCTAAGACTTTAAAAGAGGAAGTTGTAACTTCCTCGCTTGGCGTTTAGCATGAAGGGGATAGTGCAACGACTGGTTGACCAGTATCAGTATAATGGCTCGGGCGGGGCAGCTTACTTGCCTTCGGTAAGTCGTCTCAGTGAAGCAGCACTAAATAAAAGAATGGTGGAAATCCGTCCTGCAACAAGGAGGCGCACTACACGTACATGCACCCTAAGAATTCCTTCGTCGTCATATGACTGAAAAATTGTTGAGTACGACATTAAACCCCAAGCACTCACTCATGTGCTTTCACCCTTGTTTTATGTCATGTGATTGGTCAGTCTGTGAGGATGTGACATTTTTCATAACATGGCAGTGCTAACTGTACAAACTTGTCATGAGGTTTATATGGGTTTTGGTTTTTATTACCTTGATCAATATCAACTAGAATCAGTGTTCAACAAAATGTTAGGGGTTGCGTTAAACATAATGGGTAGTATCTCAAAAAGTGCAGCATGTATTGACAGAAGTTTTACATGCATGTAAAGCATGACACAAGCTGGATTTTCATGTGCATATTAATTACTGTAAATTAGCAAATTCACGATTTCAGCTCTTTATGTCTTGAACTGAAGTTTTGCATTCATGTGTCTCCTACATGTGAGCTTTTTGGTAGCCTTGCTACCATAAAACTCAAAGTTTAAAATGTTGAGGAGAAGTAAATGTAATTCAGGATTTGAATCACTTTCTTTTGACAGACCAACCTTTGGAGACAGACCCAGTAAATTCCCACGCTTCTCGCACCGCAGAGGATTTGACCGCGGAGGATTCCGAGGTGACCGTGGCCGATTTAGTGGCGGATATGGGGGCGGTAGAGGTGGCTACGCGGGCGGAAAAGGTAGCTACGGGGGCGGAAGAGGTGGCTACGGGGGCGGAAGAGGTAGCTACGGGGGCGGAAGAGGTGGCTATGGGGGCGGAAGAGGTGGCTACGGGAGGGAAAGAGAGGGTAGTGGATATGGTGGATTCCGAGGTGGTCAGAGGGGTGGATTTGGAGGCCCTGGATTTCGAGGAAGAGGAGGAGGATATTCTGGTGGCTGGTAGAGAAGAAGGTTATCCTTTTGACCTGGTCACTTGTCTCCAGGATGAGTTGTCTTCCCTTGGTGACTTGCCTTCCTTGATGATTTTCCCCCTTAATGACTGGTATCCCATAGGAAGGGCAGCTGTATTTGGCTATGATGAAATCTTCTGCAGGAGGACTAAGGGCATGTACCATCAACACAATCTTCACAGGTCTCAAGTTTTGGGGGAATGTGGGAATTCAACAAATTCCTTTTAAAGTCAAAGTTATAGGAATCTGTGAGGATTCCCTTAAAGAAACTGTGAAGAAAAATAAAAGTCTATTGAACTGATTAGTAAAATCAGTAAGTATGATGTCTGTCTGAAGAAGAGTATTAGTAATTATCTCTGATCCATCTTAATTTTGTCACTGATTTCGTTTAGAAAAAGGGATTAGAAAGAGCAGTTTGAATATAGGCATCAGATTTAGGCATAAGATCAGATTTCCAATGGATTTTGGTGAGATGCAGTGTAATACAACACTCGGTGTGGGTTCTGGCAAACCAGGGGAAAAAAAAAAAGAAAAAAACCTCAGAGAGTGCCCCGTCAGACTCTTCATAAATCTGGATTCATCCTTGAAACAGCCACTTACAGTCATAGGAGACCAATTAACCATTGGCGCATTGCTTTGCTTATGTTTCTCCTCCTCAGTAGTACTCTGCATCGTCTCAGACAGATTTACAGGTTTATTGTTAGTACTTTTGTTCAGTATTAGAGACATGCACCATATTCCACTGGTGTTTTGTGTTGAAACGGAAGAAATGCTGTAGCCTGGAATTTCTGGCGCATATCTGATAAAGGTTGGTATAGAATTTACTGTAAATGACCCTGGAATTTCTGGTGCCTCTCTGATGAAAGTCGGTATAGAATTTACTGTAAATGACCCTGGAATTTCTGGTGCCTCTCTGATAAAAGTCGGTATAGAATTTACTGTAAATGACCCTGGAATTTTTGGTGCCTCTCTGATAAAGGTCGGTATAGAATTTACTGTAAATGGCCCTGGAATTTCTGGTGCCTCTCTGATGAAAGTCGGTATAGAATTTACTGTAAATGACCCTGGAATTTTTGGTGCCTCTCTGATAAAGGTCGGTATAGAATTTACTGTAAATGGCCCTGGAATTTCTGGCGCATCTCTGATAAAAGTCGGTATAGAATTTACTGTAAATGGCCCTGGAATTTCTGGTGAATCACTGATAAAGGTCAGTATAGAATTTACTGTAAATGACCCTGGAATTTTTGGTGCCTCTCTGATAAAGGTCGGTATAGAATTTACTGTAAATGGCCCTGGAATTTCTGGCGCATCTCTGATAAAAGTCGGTATAGAATTTACTGTAAATGGCCCTGGAATTTCTGGTGCCTCTCTGATAAAGGTCGGTATAGAGTTTACTGTAAATGGCCCTGGAATTTCTGGTGCCTCTCTGATGAAAGTCGGTATAGAATTTACTGTAAATGACCCTGGAATTTCTGGTGCCTCTCTGATAAAAGTCGGTATAGAATTTACTGTAAATGACCCTGGAATTTTTGGTGCCTCTCTGATAAAGGTCGGTATAGAATTTACTGTAAATGGCCCTGGAATTTCTGGCGCATCTCTGATAAAAGTCGGTATAGAATTTACTGTAAATGGCCCTGGAATTTCTGGTGAATCACTGATAAAGGTCAGTATAGAATTTACTGTAAATGACCCTGGAATTTTTGGTGCCTCTCTGATAAAGGTCGGTATAGAATTTACTGTAAATGACCCTGGAATTTCTGGCGCATCTCTGATAAAAGTCGGTATAGAATTTACTGTAAATGGCCCTGGATTTTCTGGTGAATCACTGATAAAAGTCGGTATAGAATTTACTGTAAATGGCCCTGGAATTTCTGGCGCATCTCTGATAAAAGTCGGTATAGAATTTACTGTAAATGACCTAGAATTTCACAACAAATGGCAATTAAATGTCTTAAAATATTACTTGTGGGACTGAAAGTTACATTTTGTTTTCTAGAATATCTTCTTACATTCCAAACAAACTTTTAGAATGCTTTTCTAAAACTCTCCAAATCAGGTGAAATGTACAGCTTAATCCTGCACACGTTAGGTCGTTTACCACACAGTCTGTTATTGTTAAATGATAAATGTTGTTGGATAGTCTACATAGGACAAATGTTGTTGGATAGTCTGTATAGGACAAATGTTGTTGGATAGTCTGTATAGGACAAATGTTGTTGTCTACAAATGACAAATGTTGTTGTCTATAAACATTGACAAATGTTTGTCTACCTAGGACAAAAAGATGAATTTGACCCCATCACTCCGGTTTCCTTCACGTAGACTACTGACCATCATTGCGGAAGTAAAAAATTCTTGGTTGCAGTGTTAAAAAAAAAAGTCCCATAAATAAATATTAGAGATTAGGATTTATTCAGATGTGCCATGATACGCTCACCAGTTCAGATGTGCTCACCAGTTGGTGAGGATTGGTTTGTCGTGTCATTTTCACACCACCATATCCTCATGGCCTGCCTTTTAAAACATAGTGAATGAATGTGGAAAATGTGATCATTCATAAACCAGGTTGTACACACCTGTGTAACCTTTGTTACTCTTACAATTTTTGTTGTTGTTGTTGTCAGTACTTCAGTTGATGCGCATTCTGAATTTTCAGATGTACATGTTATTGAAAAGGAATGGCTGTAATCATTCTTGATAATACATAAATGTTGCAGATCGGATTGTATATTGTAGTTGTGGTTTGTTTCTTACTGTTATAGTGGACCCTATTCTCCCCTTCCTCTCTCAAACCTTTGATCACAGCATTACAAACAGGCTGTTAGATGGTGACCTGTCGAACACCCGGCAGCAGGACATGACGTTGTTTTATCGACGTCGGATGTACCTTTTCCCTCCTCATCATGACAGTGCAACATGATACATTGTAATAATGTAGACACTGAGCTACAATTCATTTTTAACATAACAGTGGCACAATATCGCCAAACTGAATGGTTATATTTACTTTATTCCTCGACACAAATATCTGAAGGCATGAGTTTTGCATGGTCGCAACTTATTGATTGGTGGGCAAAATATTTTTAGCTTAGCCTATCAGGAAAAATGATAAACATAGCTCACTGATCAAATAAATAAACACAACCCTTGAAACTAGAGAATTGATTCTGTTGGTGAACATGGAACACCAGTGCTGCTCTATTTGGCCACAGGAGGATCATTTCTTCACTTTCCAGATGACTACTTCAGTTGTCTAATAGTTTAGAGTCTGCCTCAAAGACCTGGGATCTGGCTTGCCACTCAGCACTGAGAGGTTTGGGCAAAGAAACAGCACTTGTTGGCCCAGTATCGGTATAACGTGACAAGGTGAGGTGTCATGTCTGGTGTCACAAGAAAACACAACATGTGTAAACACATCTAATGACTCCTGTCATATGACTGAAAAATTGTTAAGTACAACGTAAAACCCCAAGCATTCATTCATTCAAATTTCCAGAACCCCATGAGAGAGCAATTAGGCTGGCAACGTGTCCATCAGCTTATTTTCTATTACGGTCAGCTGGTCTGTCAGCATCTGGTGGATAGTCATGGGTAAACCTCCACCCCCAGACCAGCATACACTCCCCAACCCCACCCCTCCCCCAGCCCCCGGAGCCCAGTTTTCTCCCCACCATAATGCTGGCTGCTTTCATATATTAAGGTAATCATCCCCAAGCACAGTGTGAAAGTCTAATCAAATAAATCTTTCAATTATGGTGAAAAAATGAGGTAGAGGAAAACACTGGCTTGTTTCCACATGTAGTAATTAGAATGTAGCAGTTCTAATACAACATTAGATTCATTCCATTGTGGATTCAAAATTGAAATCTCAGCAGTTAACCTCCATAATTTTTCGACCTTTTCAACCGCCTCTGCAGCCAATATTTGGAAACGCCCTAATAGACGTGGTGTATAGAGGACTGATTTGCAGCGTTTTATGGAAAATGCATCTTTTGTGAGAAAAAAAATCATTTCAGCATCACTATGATAACTGTTTGCTTAAATTTGATGGCGTAGAATGAATTCTGGTACAGTAGCCTTACTGTTCTTGTGTATGACAGTGTGACAAGAACTGACGTTGAAAATAATAGCTCCGGCACATGGCAAATGTGACTGATCTTAGGAGCATGGTTAACTGGTGTGTGGGGCGTATTGTTTGTTGCATGATCAATTCAACCTTAAAAATAGACAGCAAACTGCGTGCTTGCATATGTAAATTTTTCACATTGTTTTAATTTTGAAAACACATTCTGGGAACTACACCTATACAGTTTGACATGACACATGCCAGGAGCACTGAAGATAGACAGCACAGAGAATTACGCACTGTCGGGGTGGCTCCCTCGCTCTTGCTATGGTTGTGAAAAAAATGATATAACCAAACACCATGGACACTATCACTGTCACCATCTGTACTTTGTTCAGATAAGCTAAAAATAATTACCCGCTTTCAATGAGATTACGTGACAAATCTGGCTGTTAATGCATGTCATTGCTAATAATACACAACTTCACAAATAAGGTAAGATCTTGGCCTAGTATGTGGTGTTCACATTACGACAGTACATTCCTTTGTGGGATGACGTCCTTGCTTTAGGACAGTACAGTGGCATCCCTTTGTGGGTGACGTCCTTGCCTTACGACAGTGCAGTGGCATCCCTTTGTGGGGTGACGTCCTTGCCTTACGACAGTACAGTGGCATCCGTTTGTGGGGTGACGTCTTTGTTTTATGACAGTATGGTGTCATCCCTTTGTGGGGTGACGTCTTTGCCTTACCAACTGTAAGGTGCCATATAATGGAGGTTTATACCAAACCATCAAAACAATTACATGCAATCATCTGAATTCCATTTTCCACTGGGTGTTGCACAAGGCAGAGTGTTTAAATTCTGGCACCATTTTTCTTTACGCAAACCAACCTCTCGTGGCGTAGAATATTGATCTCATGACAAAATGGGATTTCACAATAATTTTAGCCATTTTAGGTATTAAATGCAGAAAATTGTATTAAATTAGTAAATATGGATTTTGTTTAACAAAAATCTCCAGTGTATAGCTTCTTTAAGTTCCATTTGTCATGAAGACTGGCTTGGTGCAGTGTGTGGAGACATCCAATCAAAGATCAAGATTTCATTCACAGTTTTCAGACAATAGATTCATCATGTCTGATGACAATGGGGAGCTGGTTACCTCCCCTGAGGGGCTCTCCTGTGTTTCTGGTGAGTTTTGCTGCAGCTCACCAACACCTGCGGCCACCTGGTGGTCAGACTGAGTCAGGCAGGCGCTGTTTGGTAATACTTGTTCTTGCTGCATGAACATGTTGCAAGACAGTTCTCTGTCCACTGAGGAGGATGAAGGGGAGGAGCTTGTTTCCGTGGGAAGAGATATGCAGGGTTGTGAAGAAGGAGCTGTCATTCCTAAATGAAGCGCCGGGGATGGCTCTGGTTTGGTTGGGGATGCCACAGGGCTGCCAGTATCGCCTGCCATGGATCCAGAGCCCAGTGCACTGGCGCCGTTCATACTGACAATACTAAAAATCTGGTGTAGAGCAGACTGGAGGTTCAGTGCTGGCGCTGCCAGAGACAGCGTCTGCGCCTGGACGGGGTTAGGGTTCAGTCCCCGGGACGGCGATACAGATGTTGTCGCTGCACACGGCGTTAATGCCTCCGACGGCCAGCTGCCTTGTGAAGGTCGCAGTGTTTGTCCGCTGTCTAAAGTAGGCTCTGACGTGAAACTTGCCAGCATCTGCAGCGGGGACGAACTCGATTGTGTAGGCTGGGGTAAGACTGAGAATCCTGAATTTGATCCCGGGGTTGACATGGAAACGGATGCTACAGGTGACATCTGAGATGCCTCGACAGAACAGGGCTGCCCCTGGACTACTTGGTATTGAAATGGTGGTTGTGTAATGGACAGGGATTGTTGTCGGACAGAGCCTTGACTTGTGGGTGGCTGACTCTGAGAATACGTGTGGTCCACTGGGGGTCTGAGGTGTACTGGCAACGTTAGCGTCTGACTTGACAAGGCATCCCGTGGCTGCTGCTGCTGCTTTGTGATAAAAGAACCTTGTTGCATGATGCGAGGGGGCTGTTGTTGTTGTGGAGTAATGTGGCCATGCTGTTGCTGTAGAATGTGTGTAGGTTGTTGTTGTTGCAGTAATGTGTTCTGTTGCTGTGTGTGCAACATGACGTTTTGCTGGGCCTGTTGTTGGGAGGGCACGATCAGCTGCACTGCAGTCTGGCCCTGTTGAATCGGCAGCTCTATATTGGCGATCATGACCTGTACTGTCTGCACTGGTTGCTGTTGATGCTGCTGAAGTTGTGGTTGTTGTGGAATAGTGGGAGCAGCCATGATAGTGGTCTGTGGTTGGGTGAATTGCTGGGCTGGGAGGAGTGTCGCTGCCTGCTGTGGCGTTGCCTGTGCATTGAATGGCGTCTGAAGGGAAGGCTGGAGGATTGGCACAGTGGGCGACGTGTCTAGACCTGGCAGATGATTGGTGGAGATGATGAGAGGCTGCACACCACTGGACAGTCCTGGGCCAGTCGTTGATGAGACTGGGACACTGACTGTTGAAGCAGGCTGAGTCTGAATCATCTACAACATACAAAATACAACAGTACAGCCATTTGAAGGCGTGTAGCATTACTTCTTTTATTTGCTTGTTTGTTTGTTTGTTGGTGTTTTATGCCATACACAAGAATATTTCACTTCTATAACAGCAGCCAGCATTGAGCAATGTGGTGCATTACTTCTTTAAGCAGTATTTTCTTAAATAATGCAGGCCCCTTGTTGCCTCTTTCGGCTGAAGTGTTTGCCCGAATTTCTTCTGTTGGCAAAGGTTTTTTTTTTCACCAATCAGAAGACGAACATTTATATGCAGCCACACTTTCACTTTCACTTCCTCTCGGATCTTCATTCATTTGTCTGTAGCCTTAAATACCTTACACATGTAGCTGCTACTCCATTTGTCTTTCAGTTCATGTTATTTTGGCAATGTATACTTCCACACCACAGTATTCAACTATTTTCTTCAGCAGATTTTCTATGTAATATGGTGGAGGTTAATTAAGAATGAAGGTGGCTAATTACTCCACGTACAACATAGCTCCTGACATACCACTTACCTGTGTAACTTATGGCCGCACCCGGACTAAGGTGGCAGACTACTCCACATACAACATAGCTCCTGACATACCACTTACCTGTGTAACTTACGGCAGCAGCCAGACTAAGGTGGCTAACTACTACACATACAACATAGCTCCTGACATACCAGTTACCTGTGTAACTTACGGCCGCACCCGGACTAAGGTGGCTAACTACTCCACATACAACATAGCTCCTGACATACCACTTACCTGTGTAACTTACGGCCGCAGCCGGACTAAGGTGGCTAACTACTCCACATACAACATAGCTCCTGACATACCACTTACCTGTGTAACTTACAGCCGCAGCCGGACTAAGGTGGCTAACTACTCCACATACAACATAGCTCCTGACATACCACTTACCTGTGTAACTTATGGCCGCAGCCGGACTAAGGTGGCTAACCACTACACACACAACAAAGATCCTGACATATCACTTACCTGTGTAACTTACGGCCGCACCCGGACTAAGGTGGCTAACTACTACACATACAACATAGCTCCTGACATACCAGTTACCTGTGTAACTTACGGCCGCAGCCGGACTAAGGTGGCTAACTACTCCACATACAACATAGCTCCTGACATACCACTTACCTGTGTAACTTACGGCAGCAGCCAGACTAAGGTGGCTAACCACTCCACATACAACATAGCTCCTGACATACCACTTACCTGTGTAACTTACGGCAGCAGCCAGACTAAGGTGGCTAACTACTCCACATACAACATAGCTCCTGACATACCACTTACCTGTGTAACTTACGGCCGCACCCGGACTAAGGTGGCCAACTACTACACATACAACATAGCTCCTGACATACCACTTACCTGTGTAACTTATGGCCGCAGCCGGACTAAGGTGGCTAACCACTACACATACAACAAAGATCCTGACATATCACTTACCTGTGTAACTTATGGCCGCAGCCGGACTAAGGTGGCCAACCACTCCACATACAACATAGCTCCTGACATACCACTTACCTGTGTAACTTATGGCTGCAGCCGGACTAAGGTGGCTAACTACTACACATACAACATAGCTCCTGACATACCACTTACCTGTGTAACTTACGGCCGCAGCCGGACTAAGGTGGCCAACTACTACACATACAACATAGCTCCTGACATACCACTTACCTGTGTAACTTATGGCCGCAGCCGGACTAAGGTGGCTAACTACTACACATACAACATAGCTTCTGACATACCACTTACCTGTGTAACTTACGGCCGCAGCCGGACTAAGGTGGCTAACTACTCCACATACAACATAGCTCCTGACATACCACTTACCTGTGTAACTTATGGCCGCAGCCGGACTAAGGTGGCTAACCACTACACATACAACAAAGATCCTGACATATCACTTACCTGTGTAACTTATGGCCGCAGCCGGACTAAGGTGGCCAACCACTCCACATACAACATAGCTCCTGACAAACCACTTACCTGTGTAACTTATGGCTGCAGCCGGACTAAGGTGGCTAACTACTACACATACAACATAGCTCCTGACATACCACTTACCTGTGTAACTTACGGCCGCAGCCGGACTAAGGTGGCTAACTACTCCACATACAACATAGCTCCTGACATACCACTTACCTGTGTAACTTATAGCCGCAGCCGGACTAAGGTGGCTAACCACTCCACATACAACATAGCTCCTGACATACCACTTACCTGTGTAACTTACGGCAGCAGCCAGACTAAGGTGGCTAACTACTCCACATACAACATAGCTCCTGACATACCACTTACCTGTGTAACTTACGGCCGCACCCGGACTAAGGTGGCCAACTACTACACATACAACATAGCTCCTGACATACCACTTACCTGTGTAACTTATGGCCGCAGCCGGACTAAGGTGGCTAACCACTACACATACAACAAAGATCCTGACATATCACTTACCTGTGTAACTTATGGCCGCAGCCGGACTAAGGTGGCCAACCACTCCACATACAACATAGCTCCTGACATACCACTTACCTGTGTAACTTATGGCTGCAGCCGGACTAAGGTGGCTAACTACTACACATACAACATAGCTCCTGACATACCACTTACCTGTGTAACTTACGGCCGCAGCCGGACTAAGGTGGCCAACTACTACACATACAACATAGCTCCTGACATACCACTTACCTGTGTAACTTATGGCCGCAGCCGGACTAAGGTGGCTAACTACTACACATACAACATAGCTTCTGACATACCACTTACCTGTGTAACTTACGGCCGCAGCCGGACTAAGGTGGCTAACTACTCCACATACAACATAGCTCCTGACATACCACTTACCTGTGTAACTTATGGCCGCAGCCGGACTAAGGTGGCTAACCACTACACATACAACAAAGATCCTGACATATCACTTACCTGTGTAACTTATGGCCGCAGCCGGACTAAGGTGGCCAACCACTCCACATACAACATAGCTCCTGACAAACCACTTACCTGTGTAACTTATGGCTGCAGCCGGACTAAGGTGGCTAACTACTACACATACAACATAGCTCCTGACATACCACTTACCTGTGTAACTTACGGCCGCAGCCGGACTAAGGTGGCTAACTACTCCACATACAACATAGCTCCTGACATACCACTTACCTGTGTAACTTATGGCCGCAGCCGGACTAAGGTGGCTAACCACTACACATACAACAAAGATCCTGACATATCACTTACCTGTGTAACTTATGGCCGCAGCCGGACTAAGGTGGCCAACCACTCCACATACAACATAGCTCCTGACATACCACTTACCTGTGTAACTTATGGCCGCAGCCGGACTAAGGTGGCTAACTACTCCACATACAACATAGCTCCTGACATACCACTTACCTGTGTAACTTACGGCAGCAGCCAGACTAAGGTGGCTAACTACTCCACATACAACATAGCTCCTGACATACCACTTATCTGTGTAACTTACAGCTGCACCCGGACTAAGGTGGCTAACTACTACCACTTACCTGTGTAACTTACGGCTGCAGCCAGACTAAGGTGGCTATCTACTACATATACAACATAGCTCCTGACACCAGCTACCTGTGTAACTTATGGTCGCACCTGGACTAGCCAAGTATGTCCATGAAAGTGGCTGGGTTGATGCCCAGGTCAGACAGCTGTAAGAGGTGCCACACTTCAGCAGCAGCCAGGCCGATGATCATATCAATATTTGTCTACTATGTACATTGTCGTGTATGTTGCATCATTTCTCTTTCGTCTTTCTAGCAAGGTTGTTCTGCACTCCTTTTATCTCTCAGTTTCCTGGAGACTCGAGTTATCCCTGGCAAGGATTTACCACCAGTAATAGATGTGAAAGGTCACACGGAAGTAAAATCATCATGGAGGGTGGCGGAGGGTGGCGTAGGTGGTGTAGAAAATAAGTGAAATATTTTTGAGCACTGCGTAAAACACCTCTCCAATAAATGCAAAAATAAATTTACCTTTGTACACCACATCTCCTGGCCTAACGATGGACTAAGCTGTTACCTGAGTACAAGATCCGGACTCTGTCAGCTGCTGTAGAAGGGTTTGCTGGAGAAGTTGTTGTTGTACCAGCTGTTGGTGCTGTTGTATCTGGTTCTGTTGCTCTGTCAGCTGCCTCTGTAGCTGGAGTAGTTGCTGTCTCTGTACCTCAAACTGGTACTGGAACACAAGACGATAAATCAGTAAAACCATGGCCCTTTTAGTTGAGGCTGGACTCACTATTGGTTCTGTTCTACGGGCTATAAAGCAATGCCAAAACACAAGTCTCGTCGATGTGAGTTCAAGTCCAGCTTCCTCTACAGGCGTATGTGGAAAGATCTGGGAATGGTTGTGGGTCTCTCCCATGCTCTACCCGGTTTCCTCCCACTATATTGCTGGCTACCATCATGTAAGTGAAATATTTTTGAGTATGGTGTAAAACACCAATCAGACAGGTAAATAAATAATAAGTCACGCAGGTTGAGCTAAATGCTGAGATCATTTGAGCAAGAAAGGAAGTCTTAAAAAATACAAATGATGAAATTCTGCATGTAACAGGGTGATATACAAGTGCAAGTGTTACAAGGCTTACCAGCTGGGGATTTGAACCAGTGACCTCAGGGTTTGGAGTCCACGCTTTTACCACTAGCCTAAAGGGGGAATTCCCCCCCAAATGGGGGTAGACACTGATTATAAATCTCCCTGTAACATGTATATGTAAAAGCTGTAAGACTTACAGAGGTGGAGCTGGCAGAGTTGTCCACAGTTCCGTTGTCGTCATTTGGGTTGAGTGAGGTCTCAGCGGTAGACAGCGTACAGCTGCTAGAGTTAGCATTGTTACAGGACACTGATGTCCCGCCTCCTGTAGCAAGCAAAACTTGAATTCTTATCAAATATTCATTGACATACGCATACCCTAATTTTTTCCAAAGAGCTTTGAAAATACTCTATGGACATCACAATCAGAATTAAATTAAATTGGTCGCGCTGTTCAACACTGTCACCTTTTTTTTCTTTGTAGTTTTCACACACAACAGGTAAAATCAGGTACATTACTGATTAAAATATTAAAACAAAGATATGAACATTTTGCTTTGGGAAAACAGAATAATTGCTTCTTTATGACGTAAAACTCTTAGGTGACCTACATTTGTATGGGTATAATTGGAAAGGAAACCTACATGTATCCCCAGTTTCATGAAATGCACTTACCTAGGGGCTACTTAACCATAAGTACCATAAGTATCCTTCATGACACTGAGGTCAGAGGTCGATTCCACAGAGTTATTTCTTACTGAAATCAGACGTCTGAGAAACCTTGTTACAAAGCCTACATTTTGGTAGTGGAGGTTGGGAATTTGGCACATTTGTCTTCAGAAAACATTCAGAAGGTGGTCAAAATTTTTATTCCTAAGGTCCAATATCTTGGAAACAGCTTTGTAAAACTTCCACCTCTTGCCACCAGTACCTTGCTCTCCGTCTGCGATGGTCGTGTCTTTCGCTCGTCTCTGGTTCACTTGCCAGAATTTCTTCATTCCGTGAGTTGGAGGTTTGCGATCCCCACCCGTTCGGCGCATCTGATCGTTGACGCAGCCAATCAGGCTAGGGCTGCAGCCTGTCACCATGGAGATGAACTTGTAACAGTTTGACCTGGCACCACCTGTAGGGACATGGGATTTGATGGTGGATACAGAGTCTAATTATCATCAGGACTTTTCGAGAGCTTTGTAATCAGATAGTTTTCTTTATGTATTATTAAATCACTGATCTCTTAAATGTCATGTTTCAACTTTCAAGAAACGTTGGGTCAACAGCTCACTAACCTTATCTAACTGGGATAAAACAAACACCATGGAGTTTCCCTTATAGAAATAATCTGAAATAATGTGCCTACCCACTGATAAGGGCAATACTACACTGGCCCAGCCATAATAGCAATACATGTAATCTACTTGTGCCTACCCACTGATAAGGGCAATACTACACTGGCCCGGCCATAATAGCAATACATGTAGTTTACATATGGCAACCCACTGCTAAGGGCAATACTACACTCGTCCAGCCATAATAGCAATACAAGTAATCTACATGTGCCAAACCTCAGATAAGGGCAATACTACACTGGCCCAGCTAAAATAGGAATACATGTAGTCTACATGTGCCAACACAAGACCCAAAAGACTAAATTCAAGCACCTACCAGAATTCAAAATCGAATCAATATATGGTGTATGTCGCACTCACACACAGGCACCCCACCCCACCCCCCCAGTCGAACATGGTGTAATCTCCATCCATAAACATGTATGTCACGGACACTGTTGCCCCTCACCATGTCTGAAAGCCCCTCTTTCCATGCCAGCAACTCTAAACCCAGTTTGTGTACAATACCTAACAGTTGGTGTGTTGCTCACCGTCATCCCATAACTTCCTGCAATGAAAGATTATGTTTGCTTCTGCCATTTTGACCCTGGCGAGTTGGGCTGTTTGTCAAGAATTACCTCCCCTATCCCATATATACTGAATGGGCTAATTCTAATTCTTAAGGTATGCGGTGTGTTTATCTGTGCCCCTCTTCAACCAATCATTAAATCTTTAAACTATTGGCCACTCCATGTAAAACTTACATATAATTTTTCCATGTACCCGACCAAAAAGAAATAGTCAAAATAATCCTGTATTATACACAGCCGGGGTGGTAGAAGTATCAGCCACTATGCCAATGCGTGTGGCTATACTATAAGTATCCATGATCCAGGGCCACAAACTTGAGTTATATATGCAGCCCTGGAACAGTACCACTAAGATGCTGCAAGATAGGAGTCAACCAGATTGAGGTCTGTAGCGGACACTGAAAATAGCTTGGACAGTAAGCAAGGCACAAATATGATAAAACGTGCATGGTTTTATACTGTTTTACTCTTTCGCATCTGTGACATTCACTTCACTAAACCTCCTGAAATTCAAGCACTTTCAAGGAATTTTACTTAAAAACACTCATTTTCAAGCATTTCAAGGCCTGGCATTTCAAAACAAATTCAAGTACTTTCCAGGTTTTCATGGACCTGTGGGAATGTTGCGATGAAAGAAATACTACACTGACCCAGCCATAATAGCAATAATCCACACGTGTTAGCCCAAAGATAAGAGCAATACTACACTGGCTGAAGCAATACTACATTGGCTGAAGCAATACTGCACTGGCTCAAGTAATACTGAACTGGCTCAAGCTATACTGCACTGGCTCCAGCAACACTACATTGGCTCAAGTAATACTACACTGGCTCCAGCAACACTACATTGGCTCCAGCAACACTACATTGGCTCCAGCAACACTGCATTGGCTCAAGTAATACTGCACTGGATCAAGTTATACTGCACTGGATCAAGTAATACTGCACTGGCTCCAGCAACACTACATTGGCTCAAGTAATACTACACTGGCTCAAGCAACACTACATTGGCTCAAGTAATACTGCACTGGATCAAGTAATACTGCACTGGCTCCAGCAACACTACATTGGCTCAAGTAATACTGCACTGGCTCCAGCAACACTACATTGGCTCCAGCAACACTGCACTGGATCAAGTAATACTGCACTGGATCAAGCAATACTGCACTGGCTCCAGCAACACTACATTGGCTCAAGCAATACTGCACTGGCTCCAGCAACACTACATTGGCTCCAGCAACACTGCACTGGATCAAGTAATACTGCACTGGATCAAGTAATACTGCATTGGATCAAGCAACACTGCACTGGATCAAGCAACACTGCACTGGATCAAGCAATACTGCACTGGCTCCAGCAACACTACATTGGCTCAAGTAATACTGCACTGGATCAAGCAACACTGCATTGGCTCCAGCAACACTACATTGGCTCAAGTAATACTGCACTGGATCAAGTAATACTGCACTGGATCAAGCAACACTGCACTGGATCAAGCAATACTGCACTGGATCAAGCAACACTGCACTGGATCAAGCAATACTGACTGGATCAAACAATACTGCACTGGTTCCAGCAACACTACATTGGCTCAAGTAATACTGCAATGGATCAAGTAATACTGCACTGGATCAAGTAATACTGCACTGGATCAAGCAACACTGCACTGGATTAAGCAATACTGCACTGGCTCCAGCAACACTATATTGGCTCAAGTAATACTGCACTGGATCAAGCAATACTGCACTGGCCCAAGTAATACTGCACTGGATCAAGTAATACTGCACTGGATCAAGTAATACTGCATTGGATCAAGCAACACTGCACTGGATCAAGCAACACTGCACTGGATCAAGCAATACTGCACTGGCTCCAGCAACACTACATTGGCTCAAGTAATACTGCACTGGATCAAGCAACACTGCACTGGCTCAAGCAACACTGCACTGGCTCAAGCAACACTGCACTGGATCAAGTAATACTGCACTGGATCAAGTAATACTGCATTGGATCAAGCAACACTGCACTGGATCAAACAACACTGCACTGGATCAAGCAATACTGCACTGGCTCCAGCAACACTACATTGGCTCAAGTAATACTGCACTGGATCAAGCAACACTGCACTGGATCAAGTAATACTGCACTGGATCAAGCAATGCTGCACTGGCCCAAGTAATACTGCACTGGATCAAGTAATACTGCACTGGATCAAGTAATACTGCACTGGATCAAGCAACACTGCACTGGATCAAACAACACTGCACTGGATCAAGCAATACTGCACTGGCTCCAGCAACACTACATTGGCTCAAGTAATACTGCACTGGATCAAGCAACACTGCACTGGATCAAGTAATACTGCACTGGATCAAGCAATGCTGCACTGGCCCAAGTAATACTGCACTGGATCAAGTAATACTGCACTGGATCGAGTAATACTGCACTGGATCAAGCAACACTGCACTGGATCAAGCAATACTGCACTGTATCAAGCAATACTGCACTGGCTCCAGCAACACTACATTGGCTCAAGTAATACTGCACTGGATCAAGCAACACTGCACTGGCTCAAGTAATACTGCACTGGATCAAGTAATACTGCACTGGATCAAGTAATACTGCATTGGATCAAGCAACACTGCACTGGATCAAGTAATACTGCATTGGATCAAGCAACACTGCACTGGATCAAGCAATACTGCACTGGATCAAGTAATACTGCACTGGATCAAGTAATACTGCATTGGATCAAGCAACACTGCACTGGATCAAGTAATACTGCATTGGATCAAGCAACACTGCACTGGATCAAGTAATACTGCATTGGATCAAGCAACACTGCACTGGATCAAGCAATACTGCACTGGATCAAGTAATACTGCACTGGATCAAGTAATACTGCACTGGATCAAGCAACACTGCACTGGATCAAGCAATACTGCACTGGCTAAAGCAACACTACATTGGCTCAAGTAATACTACATTGGCTCAAGCAACACTGCATTGGCTCAAGCAATACCGCACTGGCTCCAGCAACACTACACTAGATGAAGCATAAGAGCAACACTCACTTCAAGGTAAAACAAATGATCGACACCCCGCTTCTCAGTCAATACTCGAGGCTCTAATCCCTACCCCCTCCCCCCAATGTTGCATACCTGAGGGAGTAAGCATCTCTGCCAGCACCCGCCTCGCTTCTGCCTGGCCCTGGGTGGCCCTGTCTCTCCATTCCTGTAGAAGACGGCTGTGAGTCACTGCTACCTGTCACGGGAGCAGGGTACAAACTTTGGTGTCATCTGATTGCTTGGTGTTCAATTCTTTACAACCTGCAGATGGTCCTGGGTTTCCCCGGCCTCTGCCAGGTTTCCTCCCACCATAATGCTGGTCATCGTCGAATAAGTGAAATATTTTTGAGTATGGCATAAAACACCAATGAAATAAATAAATGAATCACTTCTTTACAAATGTTTACAATCATTTCTATCCCAGAAAGTAACAACTTGATATGATTTTCAAATATTCTGTATCAGCAAATATCCGCTAAACAAAAATGCCATCAGTGAGAAAAGAACTTAGATCAGGATAAGAAATTATGTACCGGTAATACTCACCCAGGTGTAAAAGTCATCCTGAGTGGACAGATAAAAGTCAGCGACCTCACTAGTCAAGGCCTAAACTCAGTAGTGCCCTAATTATCTAATTTGGGTGTGACACACAAAGCAAAATCATGTTTTTTTCTGGAGTTCAGTGAGTCAAAGCAGCTACTGCCTCAATGAGTCAAGGTAGCAATTGCCTCAGTAAATCAAAGCAACAATTGCCTCAGTGAGTCAAGGCTGCAATTGCCTCTGTGAGTCAAAGTAGCAATTGCCTCAGTGGGTCAAGGCAGCAATTGCCTGAACAAGGCAGCGATTCCCCTAAAATGCTGTTCTCACAAGTGCTATTGGAATACTGGTTCAATAACTGTACCACAAGTTTCTGTCTTACCATCACACACTTGTCGATGCAGCATTTCTTCTTATCCAGTTCTGACAAGGGCGGTAATAACCCTAAGGCAGCTTTACCAATCACTCGGCGGGCACGACAGTTGCTCTGAAAAGATGTAATAAAAATGTGTGTATGCAGACAAGCAATGTGTCTATTACTGAAGGGTTAACGTATACATTTTCTTTAGAATTTATGTGTTTTGATCATGATCAAGTTACGGGAACAAACGGGTTAAAGTTTACATATTCAGAACTCATGTGTTTTGAGCATGATCAAGTTATTGGAATGTTAAAGTGTTAAAACTATTTCTTCAGATTACAGCTAAATTATGTCATCAGACTTTTATGTGAGCGGAGATATGGGAATCAAGTAATTGAAACTTACATCTTCAGTTTTGGAATTTAGTTCTTGAACTTCATAAATACCCTGGTTTGAGTCCTGAATCTGAGTTTCTTGTATGTGAAGTGACTTACGTCCCCAGATGCGAGTTTCTTGTGTATGAAGTCACTTACGTCCCCAGATGTGAGTTTTTTGTGTATGACGTCACTTACGTCCCAAAATGTGAGTTTTTTGTGTATAAAGTCACTTACGTCCTCAGATTTGTGTGTCTTGTGTATGAGGTCACTGACGTTCTCAGATTTGAGTTTGTGTATGAAGTCACTACATCCTCAGACTTGTGGTTCTTTTGTATGAAGGCACTTACATCCTCAGATTTGAGTTTCTTGTGTGGGAAGTCACTTGCATCTTCAGATCTGAGTTTCTTACATATGAAATCACTTGGTCCTCAGATGTGAGTTTCTTGTGTATGAAGTCACTACATCCCCAGATTTGAGTTTCTTGTGTATGATTTCACTTGCATCCTCAGATTTAAGTTTCTTATGTAGGAAATCACTTGGTCCTCAAATGTGAGCTTCTTGTATGGGAAGTCACTTACATCCTCAGATTTGAGTTTCTTGTGCATGATTTCACTTGCATCCTCAGATTTGAGTTTCTTGTGTATAAAATCACTTGGTCCTCAGATGTGAGTTTCTTGTGTATGAAGTCACTTATGTCCTCAGATCTGAGTTTCTTGTGTGGGAAGTCATTTACATCCTCAGATTTGAGTTTCTTGTGTATGAAGTCACTTGCATCCCCAGATTTGAGTTTCTTGGGTATGAAGTCACTTACATCCTCAGATTTGAGTTCCTTGTGTGTGAAGTCAATTACATCCTCAGATTTGTGGTTCTTTTGTATGAAGGCACTTTACATCCTCAGATTTGAGTTTCTTGTGTATGAAGTCACTTATGTCCTCAGATTTGAGTTTCTTGTGTATGATTTCACTTACGTCCTCAGATTTGAGTTTCTCGTGAGGGAAGTCATTTGCATTCTCAGATTTGAGTTTCTTATGTATGAAGTCACTTGGTCCTCAGATGTGAGTTGCTTATGTATGAAGTCACATAAATCCCCAGATGTGAGTTTCTTGTGTGGGAAGTCACTTACGTCCTCAGATTTGAGTTTCTTGTGTATGAAGTCACTTATGTCCTCAGATTTGAGTTTCTTGTGTATGAAGTCACTTATGTCCTCAGATTTGAGTTTCTTGTGTATGAAGTCACTTACATCCTCAGATTTGAGTTTTTTTGTGTTTGGAGTCAGTTACATCCTCAGGTTTGAGTTTCTAGTGTATGAAGTCACTTACCCCCTCAGATTTGAGTTTGTTTTGTATCATTTCACTTACGTCCTCAGATTTGAGTTTCTTGTGAATGAAGTCACTTACGTCCTCAGATTTGAGTTTCTTGTGTATGAAGTCACTTACATCCCTAGATTTTAGTTTCTTGTGTGTAAAGTCACCTGCATCCACAGATTTGAGTTGCTTATGTATGAAGTCACATAAATCCCCAGATGTGAGTTTCTTAGGTATGAAGTCACTTACATCCTAAGATTTGAGTTTCTTGTGTATGATTTCACTTGCATCCTCAGATTTGAGTTTCTTGGGTATGAAGTCACTTACCCCCTCAAATTTGTGTTTCTTGTGTGTGAAGTCAATCACATCCTCAGATTTGTAGTTCTTTTGTATAAAGGCACTTTACATCCTCAGATTTGAGTTTCTTATATATGAAGTCACTTACATCCCTAGATTTTAGTTTCTTGTGTGTAAAGTCACCTGCATCCACAGATTTGAGTTGCTTATGTATGAAGTCACATAAATCCCCAGATGTGAGTTTCTTAGGTATGAAGTCACTTACGTCCTCAGATTTGAGTTTCTTGTGTATGAAGTCAATTGCATCCTCAGATTTGAGTTTCCTGTGTTTGAAGTCACTTGCATCCTCAGATTTGAGTTTCTTATGTATGAAGTCACTTGGTCCTCAGATGTGAGTTTCTTGTGTGGGAAGTCACTTACGTCCTCAGATTTGAGTTTCTTGTGTATGAAGTCACTTATGTCCTCAGATTTGAGTTTCTTGTATGTGAAGTCAATCACATCCTCAGATTTGTGGTTCTTTTGTATAAAGGCACTTTACATCCTCAGATTTGAGTTTCTTATGTATGAAGTCACTTACATCCTCAGATTTGAGTTTCTTGTGTATAAAGTCACTTACGTCCTCAGATTTGAATTTCTTGTGTGTGAAGTCACTTATGCCCTCAGATATGAGTTTCTTGTGTGTGAAGTCACTTACGTTCTCAGATTTGAGTTTCTTGTGTGTGGAGTCAGTTACATCCTCAGATTTGAGTTTTTTGTGTATGAAGTCACTTAGGTCCTCAGATTTTAGTTTCTTGTGTATGAAGTCACTTACGCCCTCAGATTTGAGTTTCTTGTGTGTGAAGTCACTTACGTCCTCAGATTTGAGTTTCTTGTGTGTGGAGTCAATTACATCCTCAGATTTGAGTTTCTTGTGTATGAAGTCACTTACTTCCTCAGATTTTAGTTTCTTGTGTATGAAGTCACTTACCCCCTCAGATCTGAGTTTCTTGTGTGTGAAGTCACTTACGTCCTCAGATTTGAGTTTCTTGTGTATGAAGTTGTTGGAGTAGATCAGTATCTTCTGCACAGCTCGCTCACAAAGCTTCAGTGTCTCCTTTAGATAATGTCTCTTCTCCATCACAAACTCCTCAAACAGCTTGGACTTCTTCATCCCATTCCCTAGGCCAATGTTACGGGACCTGTACTTGACAGGCAAAAGAGAAATCGTATATTACTCTATGCATCTTAAGTGACAAAATCCTGATGTGGCCTCGCTGGTTCCAGTGTTGTCAGAAAGGGCCACTGTAGAATCCAAACTTTCAAATGGATTTTATTAGGTTGAAAAAATTGTGACAAAAATAAAATGAACTATTTCTAGGAATAGTTTTTTAACAGCCTTCCATGTGAAATATACTTCATGTTAGTGGTGTATTTTGGGGGGTCTTAGGACCTGTTTACAAGGTGCCATTTGTCGTCGGACCTGTTTACAAGGTGCCATTTGTCGAAGGACCTGTTTACAAGGTGCCATTTGTTCTAGGACCTGTTTACAAGGTGCCATTTGTTCTAGGACCTGTTTACATGGTGCCATTTGTCGTAGGGCCTGTTTACAAGGTGCCATTTGTCGAAGGACCTGTTTACAAGGTGCCATTTGTCGTAGGACCTGTTTACATGGTGCCAATTGTCGAAGGGCCTGTTTACAAGGTGCCATTTGTTCTAGGACCTGTTTACAAGGTGCCATTTGTTCTAGGACCTGTTTACAAGGTGCCAATTGTCGTAGGACCTGTTTACAAGGTACCAATTGTCGTAGGACCTGTTTACAGGGTGCCATTTGTCGTAGCACCTGTTTACAAGGTGCTATTTGTTGTAGGACCTGTTTACAAGGTGCCATTTGTTGTAGGACCTGTTTACATGGTGCCATTTGTTGTATCAACAAATTGGATACTGTTTTTCATATAACCTGTGGTACAAGTATTTGGCACATCATGTGTGACATAAAGAAGAGGCGTTGTCCCATTTTTGTTCGCTTGCATCACGTGAAGGTTGCTTGATCCCACTATCATTCTGCTCAGGCTCCCCACGGATGATGGTTGTTCGGTGACTAGAAGTTCTGATTGATTGTTGTCTACCGCCATCTTCAAGGATTTTTCGCCTACATAATGTGTATTATGGAGGTCAGCTTTATGATTGGTGGAGCTCAGAAAAGGATGGAACAAACCACTAGCCTTTGGCAAGTTCGTGACAAGGTTTCTCACATATGATGCACATATACACACCATATTGTATGGTGGAACATAGGTGGTCTTTAACAAAGACTAATTAGACTGTGTAAGCTGTCACATGAACATGGGTGATCTTCAACAAACACTAATTAGACTGTGTAAGCTGTCACATGAACATGGGTGATCTTCAACAAACACTAATTAGACTGTGTAAGCTGTCACATGAGCATCATTAACGGCATGATGTCAGTGAGGCCCCACAAACAGAGAGATCAGGGAGAATCTATAAACTCCCTGTCCATGGCCGGGATTGAACCAGAACCGGACGTGACTGAGAGACAAGCAACTACTCAGCCAAAACCAGCCCCTTATGCACCGATAGACTATAAAGGCAAAGAATGCACTAAAAGGAATTATATATCAGACAAATGAACCCTATGCAGAAAAATAGTTTGATTCCTTTTTTTAAAAGTTTTTCAACCAAGTAAATTGGTTTTGAAACACGAGATTCTCCAGTGGTTTGTAGTAAACCAGAAGGCATCAGTGATGTGGAATCCACAATGTTTGCCTGAAATAGTTAGTTTCAAGGTTTATTTGGCGAATACATTCATAAATTTATATGTCTATGCATTTTTTATGGGTGATAAGTGTCAAAAACCTGATGTGATGTCAATGGTTCCAGTATTATCAAAAAAGGTCACCAGATTTCAAAAATTTCTAAAAAAAAAAAATAAAATTAACTGAACCATTGTATGGAGAGTGTTCAATGGTCTTTTATCTCAAATATAGTTTATTTTAGTGTTTTTTTTGCCTGTAATATCCCACCAGTATCAGGCTTGGCTGTGAGAAAACAGACGTAACTGGCAAATAGTGTACAGCTATCTTTACAGCTGTTTTAGAGTTTACAGCTATCTTTACAGCCGTTTTAGGCAAGCTGTAAATCAAGGTTTTGATGTACTGGCACACAAATAAGCTATTTTACAATGAGCAACAGATCACTATCCAAAATTTGACTTTCAACCAGGCCTCAGGATCAGGAAGCTGTCAGACGTAGACTAAACTTCAAAACTGACCTACCACAAGGATTTTGACTTTAATTCTGAGAGTCTGCGTCATAGATCTTCATGACTAACTGAAGGTCAAATCTCAGTTCAGGAATAATACAACATGACTAACTGATGGTCAAATCTCAGTTCAGGAATAATACAACATGCCTACCTGATGGTCAAATCTCAGTTCAGGAATAATACAACATGACTAATTGAAGGTCAAATCATAGTTCAGGAATAATACAACATGACTAACTGAAGGTCAAATCTCAGTTCAGGAATAATACAACATGACTAACTGATGGTCAAATCTCAGTTCAGGAATAATACAACATGCCTAACTGATGGTCAAATCTCAGTTCAAAAATAGTACAGCATGACTAACTGATGGTCAAATCTCAGTTCAGGAATAATACAACATGACTAATTGAAGGTCAAATCTTAGCTCAGGAATAATACAACATGACTAACTGAAGGTCAAATCATAGTTCAGGAATAATACAACATGACTAATTGAAGGTCAAATCATAGTTCAGGAATAATCGACATGACTAACTGAAGGTCAAATCTTAGTTCAGGAATAATACTACAAGTTAAGAGTAAGCCTGAAGTCTAAGGCAGCTTCATGATCCACAGGCCGGAATATAAGGACGAGTGATCAATGGACTCTCAGGGCCAGGAATATGGGTGCCGTTGTCATGGTGCTGAAGATTCTGTACTGTTTTCTTGTCACTCACCGCTGAGGTTTCTTCACTTCATCCTGGGAGTAATACTTGAGGGTTCGCAGCTGTTTGGCTTCCTTCACCAGCTTCAGCAGTTTCTCCGCTCTCTGGCTGGAATGTTCCTGATCACCTGACAAGACAACAGCAACAATTAACCCATACTGCACTGCATTTCAAGAGCTTTTTTGTGGTTTGTTTCTCCGTTACAAAACAGTGTCACCGGATCACCGTTACAAAACAGTGTCACCGGATCACCGTTACAAAACAGTGTCACCGGATCAATTTGTTTTAATTATCACATGTACTTTCTTGTCTGAAATTTGTCTTGCTGTTTATTCATTAATTTGATTACAGTTTTATTTGTCTTACTAATTTCACCATTACAAGACGGTGTCGTTATCTGAATCCTTACAAGGTCATTTCTTTGCTGTTTAACACAGTAGCCAGTCATTTTTTTTATTCAGCTCTGCCATGGGTGGACAGTTTCATCTGACAGACTTCCTGATTTAAAACCAGGGCCAAACGAACCAGAGCAGGATTTGAACCTGTGACCTCAGAGTCACTGATAAGAATGTATGATGATGTAGACAGGGCATGTTAAACAGTGTCTTACCTTCAAAGAGAATGTAGCTCTGTAGACAGCCGCAGGCTTTGAACTTAAACTGAGGGCAGTAGAGTCTCTCTGCTGTAGTCCAGAGAAAGATAAAACAAAGTCGGTCAGCAGGAATGCAATTAAACATTTCACTCTTGTAAAGAACCATGGCATTTCAAACCCTAGGCACTGATGAAGTTGTATACATTGTAAACATGTTAAACAGCATGACATTAGTAGAAAGCCACGTAAAACAGGAAATTTGTAAAAAACATCATGATCAGACAAAACACACAAAGGCAATTTACTTTTTCTTCCATTTTGCATTTTAGTGTTAACCCAAAAAACACACCTACCTCATCTCGATGATGCGGAAATGACACACCTACCTCATCTCGATGATGCGGAAATGACACACCTACCTCGTCTCGGTGATGCGGAAGTGACACACCTACCTCAACTTGGTGATGCGGAAGTTACACACCTACCTCGTCTCAGTGATGCGAAAGTGACACACCTACCTCCTCTCGGCTGGCTTAAAGAACATCAGGGTTGTTCAGCTCCACTCTTAGTCCCCTGACCTGTCTGCTTAGCCTGGTCCATGTGATGAGTTAGGGGACTTACCCTCAGGGTCATTCAGCTCCACTCTGAGTCCCCTGACCTGTCTACTTAGTCTAGTCCATGTGATGAGCTAGGGGACTTACCATCAGGGTCATTCAGCTCCACTCTGAGTCCCCTGACACGTCTGCTTAGCCTGGTCCATGTGATGAGCTAGGGGACTTACCATCGGGGTTATTCAGCTCCACTCTGAGTCCCCTGACCTGTCTGCTTAGCCTGGTCCATGTGATGAGTTAGGGGACTTACCATCAGGGTCATTCAGCTCCACTCTGAGTCCCCTAACCTGTCTGCTTAGCCTGGTCCATGTGATGAGTTAGGGGACTTACCATCAGGGTCGTTCAGCTCCACACTGAGTCCCCTGACCTGTCTGCTTAGCCTGGTCCATGTGATGAGTTAGGGGACTTACCATCAGGGTCATTCAGCTCCACACTGAGTCCCCTGACCTGTCTGCTTAGCCTGGTCCATGTGATGAGTTAGGGGACTTACCATCAGGGTCATTCAGCTCCACACTAAGTCCCCTGACCAGTCTGCTTAGCCTGGTCCATGTGATGAGTTAGGGGACTTACCATCAGGATCGTTCAGCTCCACACTGAGTTCCCTGACCTGTCTGCTTAGCCTGGTCCATGTGATGAGTTAGGGGACTTACCCTCAGGGTCATTCAGCTCCACACTGAGTCCCCTGACCTGTCTGCTTAGTCTCGTCCATTTGATGAGCTGGGGGAATTACCATCAGGGTCGTTCAGCTCCACTCTGAGTCCCCTGACCATTCTGCTTAGCCTGGTCCATGCGATAAGTTAGGGGACTTACCATCAGGGTCGTTCAGCTCCACTCTGAGTCCCCTGACCAGTCTGCATAGCCTGGTCCATGTGATGAGTTAGGGGACTTACCATCACGGTCGTTCAGCTCCACTCTGAGTCCCCTGACCAGTCTGCTTAGCCTGGTCCATGTGATGAGCTAGGGGACTTACCATCAGGGTCGTTCAGCTCCACACTGAGTCCCCTGACCTGTCTGCTTAGCCTGGTCCATGCGATGAGTTAGGGGACTTACCATCAGGGTCATTCAGCTCCACACTGAGTCCCCTAACCATTCTGCTTAGCCTGGTCCATGAGATGAGCTAGGGGACTTACCATCAGGATCATTCAGCTCCACTCTGAGTCCCCTGACCAGTCTGCTTAGCATGGTCCATTTGATGAGTTAGGGGACTTACCATCAGGGTCATTCAGCTCCACACTGAGTCCCCTGACCTGTCTGCTTAGTCTCGTCTATTTGATGAGTTAGGGGACTTACCATCAGGGTCGTTCAGCTCCACACTTAGTCTTCTGACCTGTCTACTTAGTCTAGTCCATGTGATGAGCTATGGGACTTACCATCAGGGTCATTTAGCTCCACACTGTGTCCCCTGACCTGTCTGCTTAGCCTGGTCCATGTGATGAGTTAGGGGACTTACCATCAGGGTCATTCAGCTCCACTCTGAGTCCCCTGACCTGTCTGCTTAGTCTGGTTCATGAGATGAGTTAGGGGACTTACAATTAGGGTCGTTCAGCTCCACACTGAGTCCCCTGACCTGTCTGCTTAGCCTGGTCCATGCGATGAGTTAGGGGACTTACCATCAGGGTTGTTGAGCTCCACACTGTGTCCCCTGACCTGTCTGCTTAGTCTCGTCCATGTGATGAGTTAGGGGACTTACCATCAGGGTCGTTCAGCTCCACACTGAGTCCCCTGACCTGTCTGCTTAGCCTGGTCCATTTGATGAGTTAGGGGACTTACCATCAGGGTCATTCAGCTCCACTCTGAATCCCCTGACCTGTCTGCTTAGCCTGGTCCATTTGATGAGTTAGGGGACTTACCATCAGGGTCATTCAGCTCCACTCTGAGTCCCCTGACCTGTCTGCTTAGTCTCGTCCATGTGATAAGTTAGGGGACTTACCATCAGGGTTGTTGAGCTCCACACTGAGTCCCCTGACCTGTCTGCTTAGTCTCGTCCATGAGATGAGCTAGGGGACTTACCATCAGTGTCATTCAGCTCCACTCTGAGTCCCCTGACCAGTCAGCTTAGCCTGGTCCATGTGATGAGCCAGGGGACTTACCATCAGGGTCGTTCAGCTCCACACTGAGTCCCCTGACCTGTCTGCTTAGCCTGGTCCATGCGATGAGTTAGGGAACTTACCATCAGGGTCATTCAGCTCCACACTGAGTCCCCTGACCAGTCTGCTTAGCCTGGTCCATGCGATGAGTTAGGGGACTTACCATCAGGGTCGTTCAGCTCCACTCTGAGTCCCCTGACCTGTCTGCTTAGCCTGGTCCATGCGATGAGCTAGGGGACTTACCATCAGGGTCATTCAGCTCCACACTGAGTCCCCTGACCTGTCTGCTTAGCCTGGTCCATGCGATGAGTTAGGGGACTTACCATCAGGGTCATTCAGCTCCACACTGAGTCGTTGACCAAACTGCTTAGCCTCGTCCAGGTACTTCTCTTTGTCCTCTGGGGGCGGGAGGACACGAGCCTTCCTTGGACGGTCAGAGCGGTCAAATGCGAGGCCTGCGAATGAAACAGACAATATGTCAACATGACACAGATCTGTTTCACCTGGTGATGATAAACACGTAAAATGTGACAATTTTGTATGACCTAATAATTATGAGCTGGTAACATAACACACCATTGATTCACCTGATAATTATGAACAGGTAACATGACACACCACTGATTCACCTGATAATTATGAACAGGTAACATGACACACCACTGATTCACCTGATGATTATGAACAGGTAACATGACACACCATTCATTCACCGGATGATTGTGTACAGGTAACATGACACACCACTGATTCGCCTGAAGATTATGAACAGGTAACATGACACACCATTGATTCACCTGATGACTATGAACAGGTAACATGACACACCACTGATTCACCTGATGATTATGAACAGGTAACATGACACACCATTGTTTCACCTGATGATTATGAGCAGGTAACATGACACATCACTGTTTCAACTGATGATTATGAACAGGTAACATGACACACCACTGATTCACCTGACAATTATGTACAGGTAACGTGACACACCACTGATTCACCTGATAATTATGAACAGGTAACATGACACACCATTGATTCACCTGATGATTTTTGTGAACAGGTAACATGACACACCACTGATTCACCTGATGATGATGAACAGGTAACATGACACACCACTGATTCACCTGATAATTATGAACAGGTAACATGACACACCATTGATTCACCTGATGACTTTGAACAGGTAACATGACACACCATTGATTCACCAGATGATTATGAAAAGGTAAGATGACACACCACTGATTCACCTGAAGATTATGAACAGGTAACGTGACACACCATTGATTCACCTGAAGATTATGAACAGGTAACATGACACACCATTGATTCACCTGAAGATTATGAACAGGTAACATGGCACACCATTGATTCACCTGAAGATTATGAACAGGTAACATGACACACCACTGATTCACCTGATGATTATGAACAGGTAACATGACACACCACTGATTCACCTGAAGATTATGAACAGGTAACATGACACACCACTGATTCACCTGAAGATTATGAACAGGTAACGTGACACACCATTGATTCACCTGAAGATTATGAACAGGTAACATGACACACCATTGATTCACCTGAAGATTATGAACAGGTAACATGGCACACCATTGATTCACCTGATGATTATGAACAGGTAACATGACACACCACTGATTCACCTGAAGATTATGAACAGGTAACATGACACACCACTGATTCACCTGAAGATTATGAACAGGTAACGTGACACACCATTGATTCACCTGAAGATTATGAACAGGTAACATGACACACCATTGATTCACCTGAAGATTATGAACAGGTAACATGGCACACCATTGATTCACCTGAAGATTATGAACAGGTAACATGACACACCACTGATTCATCTGATGATTATGAACAGGTAACATGATACACCATTGATTCACCTGACAATTATGAACAGGTAACATGACACACCATTGATTCACCTGAAGATTATGAACAGGAAACATGACACACCATTGATTCACCTGAAGATTATGAACAGGTAACATGACACACCACTGATTCACCTGAAGATTATGAACAGGTAACATGACACACCATTGATTCACCTGATGATTATGAACAGGTAACACGACACACCATTGTTTCACCTGAAGATTATGAACAGGTAACATGACACACCATTGATTCACCTGATGACTGTGAACAGGTAACATGACACACCATTCATTCACCAGATGATTATGAACAGATAACATGACACACCACTGATTCGCCAAAAGATTATGAACAGATAACTTGAGGTACCATTGTTCCACCTGATAATTATGAACAGGTAACATGACACACCACTGATTCACCTGAAGATTATAAACAGGTAACATAACACAGCTTTGTTTCACTTGCTGATTACAGGTGACAGGACACAAATTTGCTTCACCTGATGATTACAGGTGACATTACACAACTTTGTTTCACCCGATGAATACAGGCAACATGACACAACTTTGTTTCACCTTATGATTACAGGTAACATGACACAACTTTGTTTCACCTGATGATTACAAGTGACATTACACAACTTTGTTTCACCCGATGAATACAGGTAACACAACACAACTTTGTTTCACCTGATGATTACAGGTAACATGACACAACTTTGTTTCACCTGATGATTACAAGTGACATTACACAACTTCGTTTCACCCGATGAATACAGGTAACATGACACAACTTTGTTTCACCTGATAATTACAGTAACAGTTTTGTTTCTCACCACAAGCGTTACACAGCCGCAGCATTCGTCCTGTCAGGGGGTCCACCTTGTGACGTGGACTGGGCGTGTACTTTGTCGGCTTGGAGGATTTGCCTGGCTTGTTGCTACGGTTACACACATGTGGTGATTTACACAAATCACAGCAGAAGGGAGTTCCTGAAGGATAAAAATAAGAGACTGTGTCACAATAGTCAAATAATATTTTTTCAAGGTAATGGTAAATTCATCACTGTCTAGCGATTAGTCCACTGAGTCTGGTGTGAGTACACTGAAGCTGGAAAGGGTGTAATGCCTAGTGTGAGTATACTGAGGCTGGGTTGGTGTAATGTCTAGTGTAAGTACACTGAGGCTGGGTGGGTGTCATGTCTAGTGTGACTATACTGAGTCTGGGTGGGTGTAATGTCTGGTGTGAGTACACTGAAGCTGGAAGGGGTGTAATGTCTAGTGTGAGTATACTGAGGCTGGGTTGGTGTAATGTCTAGTGTAAGTACACTGAGGCTGGGTGGGTGTCATGTCTAGTGTGACTATACTGAGTCTGGGTGGGTGTAATGTCTGGTGTGAGTACACTGAGGCTGGAAGGGGCGTGATGTCTGGTGGCAGTATACTGTGGTGTGTAATGTTTGATGTAAGATGAGTATACCAAGGCTGGGTGTCATGTCAGAATCAGATGAGTATAATGAGGCTGGCTGGTTGTCATGTTGGCATTAAATGAGCATAGAGAGGCTGGGTAAAGTGTTGTGTGGCATCAGGTAAGCAAAATGAGGCTGGGTAAGGTGTCATGTGGTGTCAGATGAGTATGCAGAGGCTGGGTGGGGTGTCATGTATGGAATCAGGTGAGTATACTGAGGCTGAGTTGGGCGTCATGTTTGGAATCAGGTGAGTACACAGAGGCTGGGTGGGTTATCAGGTGAGTACACTGTGGCTGGGTGGGTTGCCAGGTGAGTACACTGTGGCTGGGTGGGTTGCCAGGTGAGTGCACTGAGGCTGGGTGGGGTGTCAGGTGAGTACACTGAGGCTGGGTAGGGTATCTGGTGAATACATTGAGGCTGGGTGGGGTGTCAGGTGAGTACACAGAGGCTGGGTGGGTTGCCAGGTGAGTACACTGAGGCTGGGTGGGGTGTCAGGTGAGTACACTGAGGATGGGTCAGGTGTCATATGTGGTCTCAGGTGAGTACACTGAGGCTGGGTGGGGTGTCAGGTGAGTACACTGAGGCTGGATGGGGTGTCAGGTGAGTACACTGAGGCTGGGTGGGGCATGATTTCACTTCAGATGCCCTATATAAATGTCAATGTCACATGCGTTGTCTTATTGTGACAACCAGACAATATACCAATGAGTTTGTATGCTTGAATCCTACGATTCAAATGTGGCCTTCGTTTCAATGTAGACAAAACTACATTGGTGGGGTTAGCCAATTTCAGGGCTTCACAAAAAGGACACGTTAGGTTTAAGAATTACAGTATCATTGTAAACCACATGTATTGTTAACTTGAAAAAAAAAAGAGAAATAATGACACAAAATGAGTAAGAAACTCTTAACTCTTTCCGCTTACCGTTAGCTAACCTATCACATGGCCTGTCATGTGCTGCCTCTGGTTGGGGCTTGCCGGCCTTCCGCTTCCTTTTGGTAGTACACGGTACTCCAGTCCTCGTCTTCACTCGATCCTGGCCGGTTTTATCTGGAGAGAAAGGTCGCCTCTTCATCCGTCGTCTGCTGCTCTTTCGACGTCTGTCACCTTGCTCATCCATGATTTCTTCCATCTATGAAAATATAGAACTGCATGCAGTTATAAGGCTTCCAAACAGTCTGTACTCACAACTTTTAGTGTCCACTTTCTAAAACCTCCCACTTTCTCCCACACAGACCGTACCAATCTATTTGTTCTATGTTCTTCTGAAAAGACCCAGGTTTGTCTAATACGAGCAAAACACTAGACCTAATCCATATTACACAACAAACTCTCAGAGCAAGTGAATTTCATGTACCTTGTGTAAACCATATCTCATATTTTCCATGAAAACAAAACTATTTTAGCCATCCTGGGCATCATGATCTCCAACAATTGAACCATAGTGTCCATACTTTAATCTGAAATGAATTTGGTAAAAATGGTGAGGAGAAGATTGGATTTAAACCCAAGCCTGCTAGGACTGGTAGTCTGGTGCTAATAATTTCATGCTAACTGAAGAAAAAGAATCTTCTGGATTTGAACTTGTTTTACGTCTATCCTGATACTCCCAGTAGTCTTGTACACCCACATCAATTTTCAATGCAACTGGCTTAGCGGTTCTGGAGAACAAGATTTTTTACATTTCCATACTGCTCCAATATGGCTGAAAAGTTTTGTCACAGGTTGGTGAAGTTTTATACTCCAACAGGTCGCCAGAGCGATTTGATAATGAAAATGTGAAGAAAGTTAACAGCTGTGACGTAAGGTTTTCTCACAAAACCAAATCAATAAAAAAAAAAAAAAAAGTTGTCAGAGAGAAATAATCTGAGCAAGAACAGTAGCCTAAAAAAACCCCAAATAAGAGTATTTATCTAATTAATGGAGACATCATATAACAGGGATGTCTCTAACATCTAAACTAAATATTTCAGCGAATGAAGTCATTAAATGTAAACAATATTTACATTTATATTAACACGGGCAGGCATATACAATAAATATGCACTGATTAGCTTCCTGTGCCAATAGGAGACAACAACGTCACAGTACAAAGTAGCAACGATCACAAGTCTTTTGTATGACTCGTCCCAGGTTTGATCCCAGGTCTATACCGACTGCGAGGCAGACGATCTAACCATTAGATGGTTCACCGAAGTGGTCACCATGATGTTGTAACTTCAAATTTCAAAAACTTTCATACTGCATAAAACTGGAGAGTAAAAGTGTAACCCCTGACCTCAGTTTCATCTTCCTGGTCTTTGTCTTCTGTTGCTGTTTTCCATATCAGTCCAGAGTTATCTCCCCACACACTCGATATATCTCCTGAAACACCAAAAACATGACCCAGAGAAATGTAGATACAAAGTACCGTACAGTATAATTTGAAAAATGTACGAAGGTCTGTTCTTCAAGTTTATCCAGAACCATTCATCACAAAAGACTGGTTTATTGTTGACAAACCAAATGGCATCCAGTGTCCAGTATTCGAAAAATTACGAACTGTGTACGAGTATGCAAATTATAGACAAATCGAGAACATTAGGCCTACAACTCTTCCATTTTTACATGCTAATTTTTCTTAGCTGCATACTGAATGTACGGGACCTAATATTATACGAAATAGAGCGTGTGATTTACACAGTGAACCTGTCAGATATAGTGCTGTATGATCCAATTATTTTCAACTGACACCTATTAAGAGTGGGGTGTTAGAGTGTGGCATAAATGTTTTTCAGTTTATCTCACGGTTTTCATCTACACTGTTCAGATAAGTGACACCAACTTGAAGCTTTAATTATTACTTTAAACTGATTTCTGAACTTGCACGAGTTCAATAGCATTACAGTAGGTTGGTTGGTTGTTTCTCACGGCAAGATCTTGTTTTCTCCCATCTGATACGTCATATTAATGAAATTTTCTTGAATATATGGCGTAAAACACCAATCAAAATCAAATAAATATGTTGATCTAAGATAAAAAAAATATCAGTCCATTAGAATTTCCATTTCACATATAGGCTTCTTTCCAACTGATTTATCTTGTTTAGGAACCAGAGTGACTTCAGCCCAGTAGCATTTCTTCTGTTGAGATGAACGACTGGAAATCTCTCCACAGCGTCATCAGTTTGGGAGAAAAATGCGAGTTGGGAGAAACTCTCTCATAATCATACCAAGCTGATCTTGCGACTCATCCCCTGCAGGCGTTTTTACAGACTGGCATGCCATGGCCCTTCTTCCAAGATCTCAAGTTACATGCCTGTGACAACAATTCAGCAATAAACTGTTAGTACAGCACATAATCATCAGTGTTGTTTTGGCCTGTTTCTCCTCGCTTCGCTATGTGTTAAAGCTGTCGATGGCAGGGCTTAATTAAAAATTAAAACTCTGACTGAGATCGGAAGTTTAACAATTTGTTTGTGATGGCATTGCTTTTTATGGTTCAAGCTTTATCATTTATTTACTATAATCAGAATTAAATTTAACATTTTTAAACTTATAAAAGTTTTATTTGCGCAGTGTTTTTATTAAGACTATTCTTTTTCCACATATAAAATGGTTTACATTTTCAGTTCTCACACACGTCTCATCCGGGTGATTCAAAAAGATGTCTGCTACAAAATCAGTTTTCGGCTGAAGTGATTTTTCGGTGTTTCTTTTAAATATTCATAAAGGGGTTATTCATAAAAGGGTAAGATTTTCTCTTTAACTTGATGGATAACGTCTAAATAAGACGCCTTAACACCTAGAATGGCCATATCAGGCGTCATGATGACACGAGATGTGTGTGGGCATGATGATACAACAACAACGCCTGGTAGTGTGTCGAAGTCTTGATGATGATGTTCGTTCAGTTCATTCCTGTAGGATACTTAGTAAGATTTCTGAAAACAGTTGATTGCTAACTTCTCTCTGCCTGTCCAGTAAGACCTTATGCTTAGGGTCCTAAATAATATTTAGGACCCTCATTAAACATTTAAATAAAGTTTAAAATTGAATATTTTATTCAAAATAGTCCGAGATTATTCTGACGTTAGGTTGGTCATAGCCAAGAAATCGGCAGTGAATTTTTATTATTGGGTAAGGTCTAGCTGGCAGTGGTCTGCGTGTATAAGTAAATATAAGCAATCCTTGGACCTGCAACACCGTGGAGCAGTGGCAAGATGGTGGCATCCACCAAGAAGAGTGTGCAGTGGAAGCTTTCATGGTTATGACACATCTATTCATAAAATGTCATGAATACAATGGGAAACAATCAACACTAGCCCATCTAGTTCATTGAATTATTCCACTGAGTTCACCCTCAGACAACATCCAGGTGGCGCATGTTTTTATTGATTTGCTTTTATGTTTACAGGGGATTGATAAATTCATTCAGTCAGTTGTCCATCAAATTAATTTAAAAAAGCAGTTGTGCACTATAGATCTGTTTTTCTGCATCAGGGATCAAAATGTTTGGTCACTCATTCAGTGATATGAGCTGAAAGATAATAGCCGAGCTCATGCTGGCTAACTCTCTGGCTAGTCCAGCCTTACGTGGAAATTTCTGACAGCAACCTGTGCATGGTCAAGGATTTCCCCCCTCCCACCATAATGCTGGTCGCTGTTGTATACCCTAATTCTTCAACCTTTTCAGCCACCCCTTTGGCAAATATTTTGTAACGTTCAGAAAGCACTATGGGGTACATTGAAATAATTTGCACAATTTTATGAAGCTTGCATCTTTAGTGATATTTTTCTTTGGCATCATTTTCTAATAATTGTATGCATAAATTCCAGTGGAAAAAGTGCTTTAGAGGTCGAAAATGTTAAAGATTTAGTGTAAGTGAAATATTTTTGAGTACGATCAAATAAATAAATAAGAAATATTTATGATGATTGTTTGTTGTATTTCATCCACATATACATGTGTGTTGTTTTGCAATGTTCTAAATGGAGCATAAAACATTCCTGACACATCTTTGAATCATATTGGATGACTTGAATTTTTTCCAGGCTGGCACCTTTTGGGCTTGAAATAGCGAAGCTGATCTGTTTGTTACATCCCTACAGCCAGAGAGACTGCTGCAGGAAATGTCTGACACCGGCATGCCTGGTCAGTCTTCCCCAATCCATCCTGCAGACAGCACAGTTCTCGATGAGGCTGAGGATGTGTATTATTTTGAATCTGATCACCTGGCTTTGAAGGGAAACCAGGACTACAGCCAGCTGCTGAAAACCATTGTCATGCTGGAGTCGCAGAGAATGTCGGCCATCAAGGACTTGGACAAATTACACGAGATGCAGAACACAGCCTTGAGTGAACCAATAGGCTTTGTAGAGCAATTGCAGAGAGGCCAGCAGATGAATTTCCCCAGACCTCAGCTAGTGGCGGAGCTACCCGACATTAGGTGGGAGAAATACACGTCCAGTACTAACCTGGTCAATTCTACGATTCACAAACACATGACACGACAGAAGAAGACAACGACATCAGATGGAAGCAGTTGTGGAGGTACGTGTACATGTGCCGTTTGGGCATGTGAAAATATTGATCTTCTGGACGTAATATCAGGCTGTACAGGCAGACAACACGCAGGTGTGACTTAAAGTATGTTGAATAATTGGGTAGTTCATGTACATGAATGATGAATTGTCCTGCATCAGACAACATGATCCAGTTTTCATTACCCAGCAATCGCCATGTGTTGAATGTGTGTATTCCTGTATCCAACAGCCAGTGTCACGTGTGTCAGGTTATATCACTTTGGTCGGCTGTGAGGATACTGAAATGTATGGTGTCAGTAACCTTTGTAATCCCAGTAGTAGACTGGTTCAAACCATATGATTCCATGTCCTAACTATCACTGAGCAACCATGTACTAATGAGTAGTATCATTACATAGTCTCTAAATAGAAAATGATTTGCTTACATACTAAATGTCCTCGTGCACCATGACCATTTCCACATGATATCTGCAGACCCCATCAACTGATCTTCACCTAAACTTGCTTTGCTTGTCTGTTGGTTTGTCTGTTCATCTTTATTTGGACATTGACTTAGGCATCAGTAACCCTGTTTGTTTCATGTTACCTAAAGGGCTTGGCTGTACACGTATATCTGTTAATTCATGTGTCCACTGGTCTGATCATCTCTTTTGAAGCCTTAAGTACTGGTTGACATTTGGATGCCAAGTGGAGGGGATGGGGAGAACAAATGTTTTGGTTCCAAGGCATGTCTGATAGTATTCAGTTGTTCACATTGCAGACAGCGGTTACGGCTCCTTCCAGTCATTCTCATTAGCTGATCAGTTAACCAACAGCGACCCTCGATCTGGTCTCACAGTGGTGCGAGGGAGGGTCAAAGATGACAAGCGGTCATCCACGTTCAACCAGCTGTGGTCTGTGGAGGAACAAAAAAGGCTAGAGAGCTTGTTAATCCAGTACCCACCGGAGGAAGTTGAGGCCAAGCGCTGGCAGAAAATAGCTACAGCCCTGGGTAACAGAACATTACAGCAGGTGAGACAGCTTGTGAGGTGTGACTTGATGTTAGATGTGCTTTTTACCTGTAAGGTATCCTAATTTTCGAACAAATATCAAAGCACCTTTCTAAGGTCAATAGAGCTCTTAGAATTCTGTGAAATGAGCAACTTAATCGTAGATGAAAAGTTTATGTCCAAAATTGTAAAGAAATTTTAAGACTGTGTAACATTTATATTCAGATATGATGCGATTTGAATTTAAATTGATGCATTTTGTGTTCAAAAGCTGACATTTCAGGTCGTACCAAAGACTAAAATTGGTACTTGTTGCTGGCTCACTTGGCGCTCAGAGGTTAAAGCAAAGAAACAGGACTGGTTGGTCCAGTTTCAGTATAATGTGACTGGATGGGGTGTCATGCCTAGTGCGGCATGATAATTCAGTGGTGGCAGCACTTTGGTGGCATGGACTCACCCTGCCACAAGAAGACACATTTCATGTACACACACCTAGTGGCTTGTCCTCGTCATATGACTTAAGAATTGATAAGTACAATGTTAATCCCCAAGCATTCATTCCTTCATTAAGCAAACGTGGAAGTTCATACGAACTGCAGGGTAAAAAAACTAACACCAGAGAGTGTTGTCTTTTTACACAGGGCAACTATTGGGCAGCATTGAGCAGTCGCACCCGTTGGTTTTGGTTAACGGTGTGTGTTTTGACTTTCAGGTGGCAAGCCGTGTACAGAAGTACTTCATTAAGCTGGCCAAAGCAGGGTTACCTATCCCTGGGAAGGTGCCTCACCTGTCCGCGTATAACAGAAAGGTTTGTGTCCTGCTGACTCAGCAACAGGTTTTACTCACAGACTATGTGAGTGACTAAAAAATCACTGTCTGAAATACATCCCGTACAGCATGCAGTGTTTTCATCTCAGGTGTTAGGAGTGCCTTGGATCCTGGAGGGGAACACATGGATAATATGTGGATAACGACTCCTGTATTTGTTGATATGTACATGTGCATGTTTTCTTGATATCAGCTGGCGCCTAAATGCTTCTGAAGGAAGTCAAGTGGAAGTGGGGCTGAGAAGTCACATGTTTTTGTGCATCTCATTCACATTATAGGTGCAATTTCTTGAAAACAAATAAAGATATTACTTTTAAATTGCCCCTAATCTGCCCCAGCCTTTCTGCCATTTGTAACTGACAGGAAGTTCGGGGTAGATTTATTCAATTTTGTTTGACTTTTTCTCTGGTGTTGATGCAATATCAACATTGCATTAATTTTGCTTTTAGCTAATGCAGTGTGATAATGGAAAATCTTAATAAATTACATAGTGGCAGTCAAAACCTGTTGCATCCACTAGACTTAGATCTGTTCTCTACATTTCTGAACATTTTGTAAACCGAGAAAACAGAAGGACTTCAAACTTGTTTTTGTTTGAGTCGTCACTTTTCAGACCTTCATGAATATGAATTTGCTAGGCATCCCATCGGCACCATCGCTTCCAGAAGTTCTACTACCAGCCGTCGACCTTCATGAGTTCCCATGAGCCTCCAGTGTACATGTCTGACGATGATTCATCCCTCAGCTATGGAGAAAACAGCGTAGACACCGACTTCATCTCACAGGCAGGGGACATGGACGTCTCAGTGAGTTATTAACTCCCTTTTAACTGAGAATTTTCAGCAGATTAGCTGATTTTGAAGTGTCTAATCTTTGATCAGTGTGCCCAAAACTACTTTGTTGGCTAATGAGCCTCAGCTAAAGGAAGAAATTTGAACTGATTTTGAAGGGAAAGATTCTTTTCACCAAATTTGTCATGAACTGGAAAACAGAAACGGAAAGGCCACTTTGAACTATGACTGAAACTACCCAGAGAAATTTGTAGCTGCTGTACTGTCCGGTGCAGCTGCTGTGCTGTCCGGTGCAACTGCTGTGCTGTCCTGTGCAGCTGTCATGGCTGTCACAAAGTAGTGTGGCAACAAATTGTGAGATACTCACATGAAATTGCCAGCGAGGCCTTGATTAAAGAATTCTTTGTTTGAGGTAACACAACCTTATAAAAAGAAATAGGATTTGTTGGCAGAGAATTCGTTTGTTTTATTCTCGCTAATGAAAGGAATAGGGATAGTTAAAGAAATGAACATTGAGAGGAAGACTAAGAAGTAACTTACATGAAAAGCTGATAAGAACTGTGGAGGAGGGCAGATTTTAATGGGTCGGTGAGGTTGACCACAGCAAACAGTTTTGATGATGGCCTTGAAAGTGGTAAATTCTGGAGAATAACGTTAAACAAAAATCACATGAAATAAATGAATCCATGAATCATTCACTTTGATTACCTGCTGTTGATTTGTGTTGCAGGATGAGGAGTTGGTCCCAGAGTCCCTGAGGGACACAGACGAGTATCAGGAGCTGATAAGGCTCAAGCAAATAAGGCAGCAGAAACTGAAGACGTCAGGGATGTGTAACACAAAGCACACAGGCTTCAAGGTACGGCTTTGCTGACCCGTTTACGCTGTCTCTGTCAAGTAATCCCACCAACTTGGACTATTCAAATAAAAACAGGATATGAAACACGATTTTAAACAGTTGTAGCACTCCCCAAATTGCATCGTGTGAATATGACAAATCGCATTGTGTGAACATGACTTAACAGACACTGAGAGGCTCCACAGTCTGAGTCAACTTATGATGGGTCTGGGACAACACGCATGGCAAAAATGTAGGTCTCTTCGCTTAGGTGATTTCCCAAGCCACATCGTCTTTGTGTATCATTTGGTCACTAAGGGCAATGATGGACGCCCAACTGTTAATTAGCTTATTACACAACTGCATTTATTATATAGGCTCATCTGCAAGAGTTTGTACAGTAAACCGACAACACATGTGCAGGGTACAGTGAACATGTCAGTGAGACATTAAATTTCTACTCAGACCTTGGTCGTTCTCAATCACATGTGAACCGTACAACGTGAGGTGAAATTAGTTGTCTGTTGCGTGTAATCCTATCATCCCGCCACAATCAGTCAAACTCGAGCGTTTTTGCCATCGTTAAAAATGAGCCACTGCGCTGCTCCACCATTAAATACAGAAATTAGACTTGGCATTACATGTGTCTTCTCACAAGAAAATCTATTTTCACCCACTTTGTTTGCATCAAAAGATATGTACGTCTTCACACCTTACCTGTGGAGACGCCCAACTCTGAGTAAAGCCTTTAGAGTTCCAACATTGAGCGTAGGACCTGTCAATCACAGCAGAGACCCCACTTGACCACCTGTTGTTGTGGTAATTGTTTGGAATTCTCGTGGTAAATATATTACATATAAGTTTTGTGAATACCTTTGTAAGTAAAACATATACCGGCACATGACTTTATGATGGCTTTGCTGAAATGGTTTAGTGACAAAATCAAACCTTATAGTCCAAATTAAAATCCACGTGTTGAGTTTATGATTGCCATTTTGTGAAATGGGGAAAGTCTGGAGACTGTTCTCGTCTACCTATACAGGCTCAATGCAAATGTACTGATGTACAGACATGGCAGTGGGCTGTCACAATAATGCGAGAACGCAGTTTGAACCTGTGTTAGTTTAGGACACCTCAGTATATAACTGACAGTTTCCGAAATGAAATGGCGGGAAAATAGGAACACTTCTAACATCGGATGTTTGTGAGGCTTGGAAAACTTCACGCTGTATTTTACAGGAGCTTAACAGATACTTGTCAGTCAGGTCTTTATCGCTGAAATACATTGGCAGGCTAATTTGTTGCATGTATGTATGGGACTATGAACAGAAAACACAGTTCCCGGCATAATGCATTCACTGATCATAAGCTTGCCAGTTTGAGAAGAACATACTTTGGGACAGTTTTGGAATTTACAGGTTTGTAAACGACTATGGCTTGATACTTTCTTTATTATAATTTGTCGATAAAAATATATATGTTGTGTGGAATTCTTCAAGCCTTTACCCACTGGACTACTTTCATCTCGCCAAGCATGTGCATCGCACTCCTGTGGCGATGTTTGTCTAGTCATGGGTCGAGGCAAGAAAACAATCACCCACCCCACCATTGGGGCACCGTTTTAAGTTGTCAACCATTCGACCAAGTAAAAGTGGCAAATTTCACAGTCTGGCACACAGCTGGTCAAAAAGGTCAGCGAGTTATTCATGGAGAACATATTCTTGATTTATTACTCTTGCCATTCCGCCATTCCGATATGGATTCTTTCATGTGACAGTTGAACTTGTTTAGTGTTCTTGAAGTTTAAAGCAGGAAAGGTGGCTGATTTCATTCTTGACCCAATACAATCAGATAATAATCTGCACTAAAAATTGTCCCAAAAATTGCATTTTTAGACACATATACGGTCATAAAATGTTACTTTTGGTGCTGAAACTTACATTTTTAGGTAAGATATCATCCCAGTTGTATCAAGTCTGAAATCACTTCTTAAGGTACATGTACTCTCAGAATCAGGTAACATCATTTTAGGTCAGCCACATGTACCTGTAGTGGTTGCTTCCCCTGTTTCAGTGTGACAAGTGTGGTTGTGACCCGATTGTGGGCATTCGCTGGCATTGTTTAGACTGTCCCTCGGAAAGCTCTGTGGATTTTTGCGAGGACTGTGTGGATAGGTATGTTTTATGCCAAGAAATCAGTCTGACTGGATTTTTTGTGGATCACTTTTATGTTGTAAATATTATTTGTTTAAAGAGGTGAACTTCCGGTTTGAACGGTTTTATCACTGAAGGTAGAAAAAGTTCTATCACTGGCATCCATGTGACCTGTGAAAAATGTTAAACATCTGACATCAGTTTTAACATGGGCATCTGAGAAAGGTTTCACAGTCTGTTCTGATTAGACTAACAATGGAGAAAATTGAAGAGCTACGGAAGGTTTTGAATTGAAGGAAAGAGGTGAGATAAAGGTGATGGGTGAATATTGTCAACAGAGGTAGCCTAATATTTGCCTCTTGATACAGAATGATTTTTTTACCTTCAGTGGCAAAAGAGTCTGAACCTGAAACTCTCATATTGGATTTATATGTTACTAGACTGTTTGCCAATGTACAATTCCAGATGTACCATGTAGGTGTAGTGCTAAACTAGATTCCCTTTAAAACGGAGTCATTCAAAGCATATTTATGATTTTCGATTACTACTAGGAATGTGTAAAGATTGTGAACGAAAAGAAAAGAACCAGTCATATTTGTTTTTCACATTGTGTTGGGCTTAAACTATGTTCTAACCAGAGAGCCTTTATTGCCTAGCAAGCTAGTACAGCACAGTTGCTGTGAGTTTTACAAGTTTGTGAAACTCAGACTGGCTTCCTCCCTGGTCGTAGATGGGAAAGTCTGCCAGTAATCTGCAGATGGTCATGGTTTTCCTTCCCACCTACAGCTTTAGAAGAAGTCAGCATGAGCTAACAGTGATTACACTGATGAGAGGCTTCTGGATAATTGCGCTGCTGCTGCTGCAAAAAAATGCTACTGACTTCATCAGAATAGCTCATCGCTATTAAATGTATTTTTGAGGTAAGGTAAGGTATTTTCAGATGTAAGAAACTTCAGACATTTTTTCTAATCATCAGCTCCCATCCCTGGTATTGTCCCTCAGTGAGGGAATGTCTAGAGCGAAAACTGGCAGAATTTTGGTTTGAAAGGTTACTTGTTATCTGTAGATATATTGATGCACTTTGATCGATGCTAGTTTGCTGTAGCCTGTAGAACTGTTACTTTCAAATACATGTATGTATACTTGTTAACAGTTCCCTGTTTTTATCTCTTACAGTACTTTTGATGTTGGTATGCACAACTCCAGTCATCGTTTGGAGGCTTTAAAAGAAGCTGGTCAACAAAATCATATTGATCAAGATTACACGCGATTTGCTCAGGGGCACTACAACTACCTGGATCCCAACTATATGCCAGCTACATGAAGATACAGTATGTAGGCCATTAGGGACTGTGACATAGGACATGTCATCTCTGTGTGACTGTACAACTGTCAGGATCCCAACTATATGCCAGCTAGATGAAGATACAGTATGTAGGCCATTAGGGACTGTGACATAGGACATGTCATCTCTGTGTGACTGTACAACTGTCTGGATCCCAACTATATGCCAGCTAGATGAAGATGCAGTATGTAGGCCATTAGGGACTGTGACATAGGACATGTCATCTCTGTGTGACTGTACAACTGTCTGGATACCAAATACATACCAGTTACATGAAGATACAGTATGTAGGCCATTAGGGACTGTGACATAGGACATGTCATCTCTGTGTGACTGTACAACTACCTGGATCCCAACTTTATACCAGCTAGATGAAGATACAGTATGTAGGCCATTAGGGACTGTGACATAGGACATGTCTTCTCTGTGTGACTGTACAACTACCTGGATCCCAACTATATGCCAGCTAGATGAAGATACAGTATGTAGGCCATTAGGGACTGTGACATAGGGCATGTCATCTCTGTGTGACTGTACAACTACCTGGATCCCAACTATATGCCAACTAGATGAAGATGCAGTATGTAGGCCATTAGGGACTGTGACATAGGACATGTCATCTCTGTGTGACTGTACAACTGTCTGGATCCCAACTATATGCCAGCTAGATGAAGATGCAGTATGTAGGCCATTAGGGACTGTGACATAGGACATGTCATCTCTGTGTGACTGTACAACTACCTGGATCCCAACTATATGCCAGTTACATAAAGATACAGTACATAGACCATTTGGGACTGTGACACAGGACATGTCATCTCTGTGTGACTGTACAACTACCTGGATCCCAACTATATGCCAGTTACATGAAGATACAGTACATAGGCCATTAGAGGCTGTCACATAGGACATGTCATCTCTGTGTAAGTGTAGAACTGTCTGGATACCAACTATATGCCAGCTACATGAAGATACAGTACATGGGCCATTAGAGGCTGTCACATAGGACATGTCATCTCTGTGTGACTGTACAACTGTCTGGATCCCAACTATATGCCAGCTACATGAAGATACAGTATGTAGGCCATTAGGGACTGTGACACAGGACATGTCATCTCTGTGTGGCTCTACAACTGTCTGGATACCAAATACATACCAGTTACATGAAGATGCAGTGGGTAGGCCATTAGAGACTGTGACATAGGACATGTCATCTCTGTGTGACTATAGAACTGTCTGGATACCAACTATATGCCAGTTACATGAAGATACAGTGGGTAGGCCATGAGAGACTGTGACATAGGACATGTCATCTCTGTGTGACTATAGAGCTGTCTGGATACCAGCTATATGCCAGTTACATGAAGATACAATGGGTAGGCCATTAGAGACTGTGACATAGGACATGTCATCTGTGTGTGACTGTGCAACTGTCTGGATACCAACTATATGCCAGTTACATGAAGATACAGTACATGGGCCATTAGAGACTGTGACATAGGACATGTCATCTGTGTGTGACTGTACAACTGTCTGGATCCCAACTATATGCCAGCTACATGAAGATACAGTACATGGGCCATTAGAGACTGTGACATAGGACATGTCATCTGTGTGTGACTGTACAACTACCTGGATCCCAACTATATGCCAGTTACATAAAGATACAGTACATAGACCATTTGGGACTGTGACACAGGACATGTCATCTCTGTGTGACTGTACAACTACCTGGATCCCAACTATATGCCAGTTACATGAAGATACAGTACATAGGCCATTAGAGGCTGTCACATAGGACATGTCATCTCTGTGTAAGTGTAGAACTGTCTGGATACCAACTATATGCCAGCTACATGAAGATACAGTACATGGGCCATTAGAGGCTGTCACATAGGACATGTCATCTCTGTGTGACTGTACAACTGTCTGGATCCCAACTATATGCCAGCTACATGAAGATACAGTATGTAGGCCATTAGGGACTGTGACACAGGACATGTCATCTCTGTGTGGCTCTACAACTGTCTGGATACCAAATACATACCAGTTACATGAAGATACAGTACATAGACCATTTGGGACTGTGACACAGGGCATGTGATCCCTGTGTGACTGTACAACTGTCTGGATACCAACTATATGCCTGTTACATGAACATACTGTACATAGACCATTTGGGACTGTGACACAGGACATGTGATCCCTGTGTGACTGTACAACTATCTGGTGATCCCCGCTACATGGTTGCTACATGAAGATACAGTACATAGACCACTTGGGACTGTGACAGAGGACATGTGATCCCTGTGTGACTGTGCAACTACCTGGGGATCCAATGGTTGCTACATGAAGATACAGTACATAGACCATTAGGGACTAACATAATCCCATGGCATAATAAAGATAGAAACCTCAAACCTTAAAACGACCGTATTTTTATTTTTGGTTTGGCATTGAAGTCAGCTCACTTGTATTTGTGTACATGTATGTCTGAAATATAATGTTGATAAATACATTCTTTTTGTCCACAAAACAGCTTTCAGGATTTGGATAAAACAGTATTAGCAAATTTTGTATGACGAAAAACAGCGAGTCTTCAACTCAGTGGGCCAAAATTAGAATATTGTATGTTTGATGTTATGCGACCAACCCTTCCAAAAGCCTCGACCCAAATTCTTTTTTCGTGTTTTTATAGATGCCAAATTTTGTTTTATTTCATTTTATTTATTTATTTATTTATTTTTTTGGCCGATCGTTTGAAATGTGGCTCTGTTTATACAGGTGACAGGCGCTCTTTCAAGATATACATTTTCCGAAAATGTGGTCTAAGCACGTCTTATATATGGTATTTCCATAAGTTAGATATGAAGTAATTAAGTGGGAGGCAGCTGTACAAGTTAATACTAGTCTATGTAATACTGCATAGAGGGCTTTGTCATGGGACTTTTTGTTGCAGCTAAATATGTAAATGTTGTCAGTGAAGCACACTGAGCTAGGAATGTCAGACAAATTAACTGGCATCATTTTCTGAAAGCAAGTAGGAGCACTTGACAAGCCAAAACAAACGTGGTGGAAACGGAATGTACCCCCGTTCATGGGTTATAAAACAGGTAAGGTCAAGGCTGTCGCGATGAAGTTCGAGTTGGTGATAAGCTGATGTCAAATCTAACCCTGAAAAATGGGTTGCCCCTTGCATTTCACTAAGCAGATCTTCCACTGTAAGAAAACGGAATTTGTCAGACAATTGCCTGATTAGGCGTCCTCAGGTCAACACATACACAAATTTTGTTGTTGTTCTTTTTCGCAACAACAATGCGAGAAACCCTTTCAGATGCCTTGGTTTGCTTCATTATACCAGCATCTTCTAAGCGCTTTATGGGCCTCTGTGGCTCGGTTAGTGCGCTAGCGCAGCATAATGACCAAGGAATCTCTCACCAATGCGGTGGCTTTGAGTTCAACTCCAGCTCATGCTGGCTTCCTCTCTGGCCGTACGTGGGAAGGTCATCCAGCAACCTGTGGATGGTTGTGGGTTTTCCCTGGGCTCTGCCCGGTTTCCTCCCACCATAATGCTGGCCCCCGTCGTGTAAGTGAAATATTCTTGAGTACGGCGTAAAACACCAATCAATTAAATAAGTAAATAAACCTAAGCACTTTAACTCTGTGGAAACATGGCACAAGGAGTATGGCAACCAACATTTGCATAAGTTTTCAAATGGTGAGTAAAGCCTTTATTTTTCCTAACTTATCAGAGAAAAGGTCTGGAAAATATGATCTAATCTTTACAAGGATAGGGTTGTAGACAGATGTAGCACTGTTAATGTTAGCTTCAGTGTTACAATCAGCAATAACAGGCTCTGTAACCCTAAGTGAAGTATCAGATGAAAACCTATCAAAAAACTGTCCAGGAAAGTAGGTGCAATTATTTTTTTTCCCATTTCTTTAACCTAGTAAGATGCATTTGACTATTTTATTCTATGGTGACCTTTTTCTGGCCACAATGCTACAAGTTACGTCACATAAGGCTTTTTAAACACATATTGGACTGTTGAATTTCATCATTCAAAGTGCATATACATATAGATCTATAAATGCATTCCCTGATTTTACCTTGAAACAAGTTATTTCAGGCAAAAAGTATAGATGTGACGTAACTGATGCCCTCTGGGTCACAACAGACCACTGTAGAATCTGATCTTTTAACACAATTTTACTTGGTTAGAAAAATTCCTCCCAAAAATGAAATCCATCTATTTTCCTAGACAGTTTTTTATGGTCTTTTATCTGATGTATACTTCATTTTAAAGTGGTCTTTGCCAGTTTTGTGGAAGCTGCTCCTCATCCTCACATCCTTGGAAAAGTTCATCAGTAATTGCCAATGAGTGGTGGCATATATCCATACGACTGGGCGAGCGTCTGGTTTCAACAAAATCAGACTGCTTCGATAGCCTAATGGTTAGAGAGTTTGTTTCCAAGTCTGGGCGTCAGAACGGTTTCAAACAACGCTCAAATGTATACAATAACATACTTTTTAATCCATAAAAATTACACTTAAATGATGGAGTACGTTTCAAATTTTGTTCCGCTCTGCGACACTATGCCATGAGGTAACCCCTGAAAGTAGAAAGAAAAATATATACATGGTACTTCAGGTGACAGAAATTCACAAGATAACTTCATTCTATTGATAAAAGACATGATAACTTCATCCTCATGACTACACTTCCAGAACATTAATATGCTCAAGAGGCAAACACTTCAGTAACTTCATCCTCATGAAAATAGATTCATAGTAAAATTATTTTCATCACATATCAAAACCACTAATGGCAACTTCATCCTTTAGGTTTAACACTCCAGTAACTTAATCCTCGGGATGTAACACTTCAGTAACTTAATCCTCAAGGTGTCACACTTAGGTAACTCAATCCTCAAGATGTAACACTTCTGGTGACTTCACCATGATATATGAGCACTTACGGTAATTTGATCCTCATGACAAAACACTTCTGGTGACTTCATGATATATGAACACTTACGGTAATTTCTTCCTCATGATAAAACACTTCTGGTGACTTCACCATGATATATGAACACTTGCGGTAATTTCATCCTCATGACAAAACACTTTTGGTAACTTCACCATGATATATGGACACTTACGGTAATTTCATCCTCATGAAAACCCTGCACATGAAGAAGGAGACTATGATGGCGATGAACCCGACACTGAGCAACAAAATCCGATTAAGTTTGGGGACTAAGGGTTTGTTAGTCTGATCCAGGATGACAAAGCCCAACCCTCCGAGTGTGAACAAAAAACTGGAGGCCAGCCCTTCCATGATGTACTGGCCGTTCACGCGGTATGGCATGAAGGCAACCTGAAATATCAGAATGATTTAAGGGGTTAGATTATTACGATTACAGAGAGATTTATTCCATACAAGATGCCTCAATTAGAGGGAGAAAATGAAAGAGGCTCTCTGTTAACAACTGCATGACGCCAGTGGTGTAACTTAAGGCCTGCCTGCATGCCAGTTGCAGGCAGGCATGTTACAGGCTCGCATAGCCTGCTGGATTTGGCAGCCACTATTTCTCGAAAATGAATTTCTCCTTTTCGGACAGAATTCAACTGATAATGTCTGATGTGTGTCATGCGTTCCCCTTTCACTCTTCTGTTGTTGTTAGCTCGACAAAACATGCCTCTGCCACAGTTCAGTCAATCGGTGCGGTGTTCTCTGTGACTCGGTTCCTTGTGGAACAGTAACCATAATGCATACATCCAGTTTGAGAAGCCGGGCATGTTAAATCTGTTGCTTACGAGAAGCCCTCAATTTGTGGTGATGTTCCACTTTTTTGTGTGGTGATGTTCCGCTTTTTTGTGGTGATGTTCCGCTTTTTTGTGGTGATGTTCCGCTATTTTTGTGGTGATGTCCCGCTTTTTTTGTGGTGATGTTCCGCTATTTTTGTGATGATGTTCCGCTTTCTAAAGAACCTTGCTCCGAAAAATCCAAACAAAGATAAAGCTACACTGTCATCTTATCGTAATAGGCTGTATTACAAAAACAAGAAAATATACTGTGTGTTATGCTTGGGATTCAATGTGTCATCCACTCCGTGGACGGTGCTTTGGTCAGTAATGTTTGGCTCTGTCAAACATTAGCTGTGGGCAGGTAGATGAAAGCTATTACCTGCCCTGATGGCAGGCCCTTTCCAGTGAGGGCAGGGCTATTTGAGATACAGGCTGCCCTGATGGCAGGCACAAAAAAAAATAATTAAGTTACACCACTGGACGCTAACGTGACCTTGGAAGGAAGGAATACAAGACATTTATGATGCTGTCTAAGGGAAAGAATTCTTAACTGTACACGGATTCTCCTGTCTAAAGTCCTTTATGACCAGTCTTGAAATTGTTTAAAGGCACAGAAAACACTTCAAGCAAAAATGCATGATCGTGAAATCAATCATACCCAATAGGTTCCAAGCGACCAAGGTAAAATTTGATGTTTTAAAACTAATAAAAGCAGGGAACACCTTGACTGTAGTAACTTACCATATCAATGACAATTAGACCCATCTAATATTTATACCATATTCCACAACCTACAGGCGAACTGACACAATGTCATGGCCCAAAACATCAACTTTTATCCCAAGAAGAAAACTGCTTACTACTTTGACAAAAAAGGTACCTGTAATCTAATAAAAAAGGTATGTGTAATCTAACAAACAGAGCCTAGGCTTACATAACCAACAATACTCGCACTTACTGGTTTAGAATTCCCCCTTTCATCTGTCGTTGATCCAATACTTGGAGGTTCCATGATGACATCATAGATGATTCCTGAAGATGTACAGAGGTGAATTTAAATTTTTCTAAGTAAAACAAGCATAATTGTTAACGTCAAAATATGGCTATCTATTCTAGTGTAGCTGTAATCCCACTGATTCAGGTAAGTCCATGCCATTAAAGTGCTGCTGCCACTGAAGTATCATGCCAAAGACACCAGACATTACACCTCACCAAGACACATTATATTGAGGCTGGGCCAACTAGTCCTGTTTCCTTGCTCTAACCTCTGCACAGCACAAAGCGAGTCAGCAACGTATCATTTTTCATGTCTTCCGCAAGACCTAACCTGGGTTTGATCTCTTAACTTCAGAAGGACACTCTTAAATGTTAGGCTACTGAAGCTGTTCAATTAATCTATGGTAGAAGCACCCAATAAGCTCTGGGTGAAAATGCCATGTAGAAGTAAACACACATTTGAACACTGAAAATGTTGAAAATATCCTGATCAGTGATTCAACTGTCACATACGTTATCATGGTACTAGGGAAGTGTTATGCCTGTTTATGAAAATTTGCGCTATTGTCACAGATTTATGGTCAAAACACTTGAAGTACAATACAAAATATATGCAAGCATGAGGCTAAATACGAGTTTGCAATCATAACTACTGATTCTGTAAATATAAATGTTGTTGACACATACGTATTTTGATGTCACTTAAGTTAAATGGCATACTGTCAATATTCTGAACTGTAATTCTGTCATGTAAGCAACATTTACTGGAAACAATATTACCAGGATCAAATTTATGGAAATTTTCACACTGTTTGCAGATGTCCAAATTATGGCATACCTTATCGAAATTATCTGAAATACTGTCTGATTTGATAAAGGTTTATAAGTAATTTCAACACAATAATTTGATATACAAGGTATAAGTTACAGATTCTTACTATCTGAGAATAAATTATCAAAATTAAGAGCCTGTACTTCACTTTTTTAAATGGAGTGCGCTTAGTTCAATTAAATTAAACGTGGTCTATTTTCAACAATTTCTCATATTTACCTGCCTCAACGTTTAATCATTGAAATAAAAAAACCTGGTGGGTTAATTCCACAAGGCACTTTATGGAGCGAACTTGCCCACTAAATCCACTCCAAACCCGCAGCACAACACGCCGACTTCTTGTTCAAATTGTTGAAAATAGACCTCAAAGTTTAATTTAATTGAACTAGCATGCGCCAAGATTCGGTTTGGGGTTAGCCTTGGCCGAACCAAATTTTTCCAAGCCTAACGTCAGAGCAATCGCGGACTAGATTGTAGAATAAATGTTGTCCCAGATTATTATAGTCAACAGTGAGTTACAACCGTTTGGAGGCTCAGCGGAACTGGGTGATATACTGCATGAAGTCAGAGAGATCATAATGGTATGTTGTTGTTGCAACTTTTGCAGGGTAAAGTCAGCGTGCTATTTCATACATACCTCCAGTGACTAAAAAGTACGACATAAGGACAATGGCATACATTGCCATAGCTCCAGGCATTTTAAACCATGATGGCCGTTTAAGCTTCAAGTTTGGACACTCTAAGACCGTGAAAGGCACACTGTATATAGCTTCCATTTTCGCTGTGGAGTTTGTCTACGTTGCCGAAAGAGCGAGAGCTACACCAAGGGACCTAACTCTGTCCCCATTGACACGTCACCGAGTTGAACTGTCGCCCTGCGCTTCCCAAGCACGATCGATGGTTTGTCAAAATAAATAGTCACGCGTTATGTAATTGTTCACCCCATGCATTTAAGCTGATTTACCGGGTCGCTAACGCTACAAAAAGTTCTTCTGTTCCAAGTATTTTTAGACATAAAATAAAAAGAAAATAATAAGTAAAAAAACATAAATTAATAACAACAAACCAATAAAAATATTTTTGTTAAAGGATGGTAAGGAGTATGTGTGAACTGAATGTTGTTTGAGATAAATTTTCGTTTAAAGGGATATATAAAATGTGAACGCATGGTGTAGTTTAGCCCTGGATGACTATTCTTGCTGGCGTTCGCAAGAATGGTCATCCAGGGCTAGCCTGATTAAGAAAATGAAAATTGCATTCCGGTATTCATTTTACATTTATGTTGTCATAGACCTCTGTGTTCTACCAGTTCAATGCCTTCTACCCTATTATCCAGGAATACTGCGTTAATTATTTCAAGGGTATCGAGAAACATTGAAAACAAAAGCCGCATCTTTAGAAAGCGAAAGTAACTTTCGCGACGTTATGTCACACTCATGAATATTCACGACCCTGTGACGTCAGCTCCTAGGGGGCGGTGTTCGATTTTTCCGCGCACGCTGTCAGATGCCCGTGTAGCGCTGAGGAAGCCAGGCGATTTTACGAGCAGGTAAATCTCATAGCCTGAAAAGGTGTCATGTAATCTTCAGGTGAGTAAAATTAGGAGTGAATCCTGTTGTCACAAAGTATGAGAAGTTTTGGGTGACGGTGCATTTCGTTTAGTACTAAATGTCAGGTAGTCTCTGACCGAAAACGCGAGATTTCAACCGTACGTTATGTCAAGGTATCTGTTCACCTACACACACAATTCGTTCAGCTATAAAACTAATTAATTCTCGGTGCATACGATGCGTGTGTCGTGAGTTAAGATTGAAATCAGCGCAGCGTAACGAACTTTTTGCGTAAAATGTCGTGTTGTCCTGAACGGGCTTATTGAAATGTGAATCACTCAAAGGCAGGCGTCTGTGTTTCACCTTTTTCAAGTTAACGTGTATAGCTACATGCACAGTCTATATTACACAGGTGTATGACACAGGTTTAGCGCAGCTATTTCTGCTCTCATAGGTCTTGGTGAAATTTATGCTGTAGGTATGGACAGTGGGTAGAAGTTTGCTAACATTTATTTCACCGCTACTTCAGAATCATTCTTAGACGATGGTATAAAACATATCTTTATAAATGGATTTTATGTAGTTATTTTATGTGAGGAAATTTTTAGAAAATCAGATTCCAGTTATATTTGTACAAGTCATCAGCTTATTGATTAAGGGGTGTGGGTATAGCTTTATGATGATTTTAATATGCGTGTATGAAATATTCAGAATCTTGTATAATATGACTCCCATGTTTTATAGTTCTGCCCTGCATGACACAGAGCCATATGTCGTGGTCTATTGTTGCTGGGTGTAAATGACATTCTGATCTATAACATCCCCATGTGCTGCGGATATCTCCCAAATTACCATTTAATAAATTTGATGCTTGAGTAAAGCCAAGTACATGTAGCTAGTTAGGACATGGATCCCGTCAGCCTTCAGGACAAAGTTTGGAAAGTATCGAATCTGCGACTAGATTGGACCTGGTCATAATAAAATCAGATTGATGTGTATCTTGAAAATAGGTAAACTTATTACAGTTTTGTTAAGTCCAGGTAAACTGATTTGTTTTAAAATTGGTGATCATGCCCAGATGTGTGAAGAATGACATGTACACAAGGACTGCTTATACTGGATGTACTGGCTTGTTCTTGCACTTTGTTACCATGTGTAACTGAATATAGACTGGTGATTATGTGTTCATAACAAACATAATTTTACATGTAGTCTCTTAAAAACAAGCACATGTATCACCAACCTGGATAGGAAAGTCTGATAAACAAAGAACTTTAAATCTCCTGGTTGATTAGCGCGCTAGTGCAGTGTAATGACCCAGGAGCCTCTCACCAATGTGGTCGCTGTGAGTTCAAGTCCATCTCACGCTGGCTTCCTCTCCGGCTTTACGTGGGAAGGCCTGGCATCAACCTGCGGATGGTCGTGGTTTTTATCAGCCTGGATAGCAACATCTGATAAACAAAGGACTTTTATATCTGCTGTTCATGGAATCAGACCCATGTACATGTAGTACAGATGCTGTTTTACCGTCCACACTCATAATAAATTAAACTCCCATACAAATGGCTTGTATTGCACTTCATCAAAGGCTATCTTCAAAGTGTGGATTCATGAAGAATAATCCATGCCCATTTCACTCAGTAGTGTGATGTCAGAGTTATCGTTTTTGCCAGGGTAATTATATATGGGTGTAAGTATACTTACTTTTATTGAATTATTTGTTGTTTTTGAGGCCATACTCCAGAATTTCTCTCACTGACAGTAGTAATCAGTTTTTTGGTAAGAGGAACTGGGGATGGCCATGCCAAACCATCAACCTTGGGGAAGTTAAGGAGAAACTTTTTCACATTTGACAGAGGCCTGCATTTGCACTCCATGTGCTCAAACTCAAGTATTGTTAACCATTTGTCACCAAACAACGAAGACAGTGTAATGTGCAAATTCAATGCCCAAGGCTGGTTTTGAACAGTCTGCACCTTGTGTGTTCTAGTGATTTAAAGTCTGCCACTCACTCACAGCCCTTTTCCTAGTGTAGAGTCAGTTTTTGTGTGGTGCATTCTGCTTGTAATGATTGTTGTATAATTATTTAAATCTTTCTCTCTGTTAATGAGTTTGAGTAATCAGTTAATGAGGTGCAGCACCGTACCCCTCTGTTACACAAGTGATTTTAATTGATACCACAGCCAGTGAAGACTTGGTCTCAGATCTGACTGAACTATAAATGTGTGCACATGTACTGTATGCCATAGTGCCAGCAGTCTGTTCTCTCTGTTATGTTTTTGCTCCTGTATATCACTCGTCAGTTTTACATTGAGTTCAAAGGTCATATGGGTCATAATATTTACTTTGTTGAATTAGCTGCTTAGTGACTGAAGCTTCGTGAGGCCTGCATGGGTAGGCATGGCGGGGGGAAAAGGGTTGAGGGCAGGTGCTGTCATAACACTTCCATAACATACGAGTGCTGCAGGCTACTGCTCAACTTAGTGTCTTTTTATTTATTTATTTATTGCTTTATAACATTTTTGAGAACTGTTCAGATGAACACATGTACTTGTATGGATGTGAATTTGATATTACAGGGGCCTCTTTGGCTGGCTTGGACCATTGACCCAAGAGCCTCCCACCAAGGAGGTCGCTGTGAGTTCAAGTCCATTTCATGCTGGCTTCTTCTCAGGCAGTATTTAGGAAAGTCTGTCAGCAACCTGTGGATGGTCGTGGGTTTCCCTGGGGTTCTGCCTGGTTTCCTACCACCATAGTAATGCTCAGCCTTTTCAAATATGAAAGAGCAACTTTCAGTGCAATTTATTCACATTATTTTTTAATTTCGTTTTGGAGACAGAGTAGATTCATTAGGTTGATAAGGTTTCAAGAATTAGTGTTTATAATTAAGTCCTCTCTATAAACTTCCCATATTGACCTGCATATTGTTGTCTGGTTTGTTTTCTTTGTGGTAATCGAAAGGCTGTTTCTATGCATGCATTTGTCCCAGAATGAGAGTAATGTAAATTTAATTTGTGTTTGGGTGTGGCATCACGGTGTCTTTGAAATGGCATTCCAGTGAGGCAGCACTACATGCGTGTCAGTGCATATACATGTGATGCGACGTGGATTCTACTGTCAAGACTGTACAGTCATCAAACCCAAGATTAACACACACTTTGTCAGGCCGCTCAGTCAGTGCACTCGTGTGTCAAACTTGTGAGTGTTACATTTAGTAACAGAATTATGGTCATCATACCGTGCAGTTTTAATATAAAAAATTTCTCTTTCCTTTCAGACTGTAACGTATGAGTTACCATGGAGACAGGTTTAACCCTCCACCTCTTTGCTCTGCTGATGACCACAGTATATGCTGCCATAGGTGAGATATTAGGTGTTTTACATGCTCTACCTTGCATGTTGTTTGTTGATTTTTTATATTAACTACAAAAATCTTTTGCTGTGAAAATGGTTGAAAGTGTAGATGTACTTCATACATGTGAATTTTGCAATTTTACAATTTCTGTTTTGTTTTTTTTTTGCTCTTTGCTTTTTTCCCTGTGCTAACTATGGTAATTGTAAAGGTTAATAAAAAGGCACTATTTCATCGGAAGGAGTTCAATAGCCATTGCGAGCTTAGTGGGCTTAAAGTGCTAATCCAATTCCAAGTGAAACTGGATATAAATATTGAAACATGATGCAAATCCAATGAAACAGATCAAGCTAAAACCATGGCCCACAGGGTGTTACGATAAATACCACTACAAGCACCACTACAAATAGCACTACAAGTAGCACTATAAATAGCACTACAAGTAGCTCTACAAATACTAAAGTAACACGACAAGTAGCACTACAAATAGCACTACAAGTAGCACTACAAACACCACTACTAATGCCACTACAAGCAACACTACAAGAAGCACTACAAGTACCACCACAAGCACCACTACAAGCACCACTACAAATAGCCTCACAAGCACCACTGTGAGCACCACTTTAACCGCTGTAACTAAAGAGTCTTCAAAATCAAAATCGTAGGCAATTTTCATAAAAATTTTCTGGTATGATGTGATAAAATTCTAGATGACATAGCATCAGGTAGGTACATTTACGGGGATGATGTTGAGGATAGAAATGATGGTGGTAAGATGGTAAGATGTTTGGAAGTATATCATCTGTGGCTTAGATTGGTGAGTTTATGTGCTCGTGTGACATCACACCAGGCAAATGTGGGAAGGGCAGGATTTTGTTTCTGTATTATCATCCAAAACATACAATAACGAGTTTAATACACCGTAATTTTTGTACAGCTTCCGAAAGCTATACAGATTATCTCCATCTGTATCCTATTTGCCTTGTTTTTATGACACAGATATCTTGCCACTGGTGTACGCATGTATAAGCTTTTAAAGTGGTTTCTTTAGAAAGTTTCCTGAAGCATGGAATCGGTTTGTGGGGCTGCTCCCTTACTCTTGCTACAATTAGTTTGATGGGGGCCATGGGTTTCCCCAGGGCTCTGCCCGGTTTCCTCCCATCATTATGCTGGCAGCTGTTGTATAAATGAAATATTCTTGAGTACGGAGTAAAACTCCCCAATGAAATCAGTAAATAAATATGGGGATTGTCAGGTACATGTACATGTATATGCATAAGTATGTAGGTGCAGTGGTGGTTTCTTGCATTAAACTTTGTTGTACTGCATAAAACACCAACCAAAGATAATATGCATACATTTAAGTGGGCTGCAGTTCTAAAGTAGCTGATGCCAGTACAGGAAAGCTTAGATGCCAGTATAGGAAAGGTTAGATGCCAGTACATGAAAGGTTAGTTGTCAGTACATGAAAGGGTATGTGCCAGACAGTACAAAAAAGGTTATGTACCAGTACAAAAAGATGAGATATCGGGACAAGTAAGGCTGTATGCCAGTACAGGAAAGGTTGGATGTCAGTACATGAAAGGTTATGTGCCAGACAGTACAAAAAAGGTTAGATATCAGGACAAGTAAGGTTGTATGCCAGTACAGGAAAGGTAAGATGTCAGTACATGAAAGGTTATGTGCATGACAGTACAAAAAAGGTTATGTACTATTACAAAAAAGTGAGATATCAGGACAAGTAAGGTTGTGTGCCAGTACAAGAAGATTAGATGCCCTACAAGAAATGTTAAATGCCAGTAAAAAATGTTATATATGCCAGTACAAGAAAGGCTATTTATGCCAGTGCAAGGAAGGTCAGATGCCAGTACAAGAAAGGTCAGATGCCATTACAAAAACATTGTATGCCAGTACAAGAAAGGCTATATATATGGCAGTGCAAGAACAGTTAGATGCCAGTACAAGAAATATTAAATCCCAGCCCAAGGAAGGTTACATGAAAGCTTGTGTGAGAGTCAACACATTTTTAAATCCTGACTTAAGACCACATTTTACACTCCACAGTTAAGTCCAGACTTAAAACCACATTTTACACTCCACAGTTAAGTCCAGACTTTAAACCATATTTTACACTCCACAGTTAAGTCCAGACTTAAAACCACATTTTACACTCCACAGTTAAGTCCAGACTTAAAACCATATTTTACCCTGCATGCATCTATGCAGTTTGTCCTCGTAATAAATCAATCATGTGACTAGTGTGCTAGAGCAGCGCAATGACACACAATCCTCTTGCCAGCACTGTCACTGAGTTCAAGCCCATCTCATGCTGGCATCCTCTTCAGTGCTGGAATGAGATTCAGGTCTGTCTGCAAGCTGGAGATGGGCGTGGGTGTTCTCCATGCTCTGCCCAGTTTCTGCCATGCTCTGCCCGGTTTCCTCCATGCTCTGCCTGGTTTCCTCCCTTCTTAATATTAGTGATCAGTTGTGTAAGTAAAATATTCTTGAGTATGGTTTAAAACACCAATCAAATAAATCAATCAATCAATCAATCAATCAAATGTGTGAGTTAGTACTTTCATATGAAAGAGTAATCATCTTAACATGACAAATTCTATAAATTCTATAAATGTACAGGTAGTTGACTTCCCCGACATATGTAGACAGTGTAACATCTCCAGCCTTGGATGTCCAATACTGTTGGGTAGATTGAGGAGTATGTACATGTACTCAAGGAACAGCTGGTCTATGCCATCAATACATAGCTGAATATTTAAACACTGGAGGACAGAATATCAGGGAAATTATAGGAAATCAATGGTGTAACGTTTTCTCATTTGTAATGCATCAAGTCACGCCCAGGCTGTCCATAGGCCTATACAGACACCCTCTCTGTGGGAGTGAATGAAGAATAAATGAATAATATGTGTTTAGTTAACGCCACTTTGGCAATACTGCAGAAGTATTGTGATGAGGGCATGTTTAAACTAGCAGACAATGGGACATTGAAATTGTCTGAAATGTAAATACGATATACATTTGCAAAAAGTGTGCATATAGTGTAGTTCAAATTACAGTTAACAGCTTGTACATTTACATGTACTGTTAAAATCACAATTAACAGCTTGTACATTTACATGCACTGTTAAAATCACAATTAACAGGTTGTACATTTACATGTACTGTTAAAATCACAATTAACAGCTTGTACATTTACATGTACTCTTAAAATCACAATCAATAGCTTGAACATTTACATGTACTGTTAAAATCACAATTAACAGGTTGTACATTTACATGTACTGTTAAAATCACAATTAACAGCTTGTACATTTACATGTACTGTTAAAATCACAATTAACAGCTTGTACATTTACATGTACTGTTAAAATCACAATTAATAGCTTGAACATTTACATGTACTGTTAAATCACAATTAATAGCTTGTACATTTACATGTAGTGTTAAAATCACAATTAACAGCTTGTACATTTACATGTACTGTTAAATCACAATTAATAGCTTGTACATTTACATCTACTGTTAAAATCACAGTTAACAGCTTGTACAATTACATGTACTGTTAAAATCACAATTAACAGCTTGTACATTTACATGTACTGTTAAAATCACAATTAACAGCTTGTACATTTACATGTACTGTTAAAATCACAATTAATAGCTTGTACATTTACATGTACTGTTAAATCACAGTTAACAGCTTGAACATTTACATGTACTGTTAAATCACAGTTAACAGCTTGAACATTTACATGTACTGTTAAATCACAGTTAACAGCTTGTACATTTACATGTACTGTCAAATTACAGTTAACAGCTTGTGCATTTACATGTTCTGTTAAAATTCTGTGGTTTTACATGTACTTGTTCGGCCGCTACAAGTTTCCAAGTGCAGAAACTACATTTCCTTCACCATAATGCTGGTCGCCGTTGTATAAGTGAAATATTCTTTAGTACAGCACATTATAAAATGGAGTCAAACATTTACTGTCAAACAGTTCATGTAAGGTAAGTATTTTTCCCTCAGCTCAGTTGCAACCAATGTCATGACCCTGGCCCCCTGCTCTTATCTCCTACTGCGTGAGTCATGATGTTTGTTTTCGGCTGCGTGACAGCAAAGTGTCCGCGAAAAACACAGCGTGTGTTGGGCTGGTATTAATTCAGGAAAGGTCTGTACTAATCACCTCATCCAGGTATCAGGCCGTATTCCTGACACCCATATACCCAACACTGGTATAACTTCTGGTACATGTGTGTACATCGGTATACCTGTATATAGGTTTTCCCTTTTTCTGATTTGCATTTACCCTAATATACTATTATACCTGTAGCTCAGTGTATGCACCTTACTGATAGATTCAAAGGCTTTCAGTAGATGAAAGACAACAAAAGGAAACATCTTAGCACCTAAGCCAATTACATCTACGTACTTAAAAAAACATAACAACAGGAAAACAACAGCACAATAACATGGAGGTATATACTAATGAATAAAAGATGTACATTGTAACTAATTAGACTGACACTTCCTGTGTTAGCATGTTAGTACATGTCCGTGTTGTTGTTCTTATCACTCCTGCAACAAATTAACTCGTCTGAAGTCACATCGCGCCCGAGATTTCCATTGTCCACTCGGGGACTATGAGGATTGACTTGGGAGTCTCTCACGTGTACATGTGTCACGCACTTGAGGATTGACTTGGGAGTCTCTCACGTGTACATGTGTCACGCACTTGAGGATTCACTAGGGCGTCGATCACGTGTACATGTGTCACGCACTTGAGGATTGACTTGGGAGTCTCTCACGTGTACATGTGTCACGCACTTTGTCAGGACTTAATATTGGCATTGTTTCTTCTTTAATGCAGCCTGATGTTTAATAGGCAAAATTGACTTCCAAAAATGCCGTCCATGATAGCTAATTGAGCTCCTCATTTTACATGATTCTGATAATTGTATTATCATGAAAATGAATGTGTATGTGTTTTATTTGAGGTTTGTTTGGAAAGTACACGTAAATGTTTGCATAGGATAATATCCTTGTGGAAAAATCTAAGTTTTAGCATCAAAACTAAAAAAATTTTGCTTTCATTTGCGTCTTAAGTACACTTTTCGGGGCAAATTTTTGGGACAAATACAGTAATCTTTTGATAAGGGAAAATAAAAAAGAAATAAGCCAGCTATGCATGGAGACATTTCTAAATGTACTTGTACATAAAAAATTCCTATACGTAAGAAAGTTCAAAATTGGAGCAGAATTTAGAATTAAAAATTGAATACTGGATTATATTATTACCCTATGTTGAAAATCCTGTGACAAAATCTATTTAATTTGTTGTGATTTAACAAGTACAGAATGAACTGAGACTTTATCTGGTTGTTGCACTGCTGAGTTAGATCACTGACATGTAACAGCATTTACTCTGTTTCTCATCTACATTTCTGATAAGAAAACAAGATGGTGAAGAGATTAACATCAGGAAGTGAAGCGTTTCACCTTGTCTGACAGAACACCTACTTAAGTGATATCCTGGGGTTCATGACCTGCTGCATACCGTAAATGTGCTAATGTTTTATTTTAATTTTTAATATGTTAATACATATACATGAAGTTTTTATTGGTTTTTGGAAACAGGCTTATTTCTTATTTTGCCAAAGAGAAATACTATACTGATGTGGATGGATATAGTACTAATGTTTTATTGTTCCTACACATAGCATGTCCAATCACAATTAGTGATAGTACTATTTTATTATAGCATACACATCAAACAATGTGGCATTGAACAACACTCATGTAAATAAACTGATTTTAGGTAAATGTCTGACAGTTTATTTATTGCTAATCCACATGTGCACTGGACATGTATATATGCTGATAGAATATGCCTGCCATAGCCAAATGGGCTGATTAGTGATATTTCATTTAATGATGAAAGTAATACTAATATTACACATAGGGGTCCACTGCATACTAATATTACACATAGGGGTCCACTGCATACTAATATTACACATAGAGGTCCACTGCATACTAATATTACACGTAGGGGCCGACTGCATACTAATACTACACATTGGGTTCCACTGCATACTAATATTACACATAGGGCTCTACTGCATACTAATATTACACGTAGGGGCCGACTGCATACTAATATTACACATAGGGGCCGACTGCATACTAATACTACACGCTGGGTTCCACTGCATACTAATATTACACATAGGGCTCCACTGCATACTAATATTACACATAGGGGTCCACTGCATACTAATATTACACATAGGGGTCCACTGCATACTAATACTACACGTAGGGGCCGACTGCATACTAATACTACACGTTGTGTTCCACTGGATACTAATATTACACATAGGGTCCACTGCATACAAATATTACACATAGGGGCTGACTGCATACTAATACTACACGTTGTGTTCCACTGCATACTAATATTACACATAGGGGTCCACTGCATACTAATATTACACATAGGGGTCCACTGCATACTAATATTACACATAGGGGCCGACTGCATACTAATACTACACGATGGGTTCCACTGCATACTAATATTACACATAGGGCTCCACTGCATACTAATATTACACGTAGGGGTCCACTGCATACTAATACTACACGTTGTGTTCCACTGCATACTAATATTACACATAGGGGTCCACTGCATACTAATATTACACGTAGGGGTCCACTGCATACTAATACTACACGTTGTGTTCCACTGCATACTAATATTACACATAGGGGTCCACTGCATACTAATATTACACATAGGGGTCCATTGCATACTAATATTACACATAGGGGCCGACTGCATACTAATACTACACGTTGGGTTCCACTGCATACTAATATTACACATAGGGCTCCGCTGCATACTAATATTACACATAGGGGCCGACTGCATACTAATACTACACGATGGGCTCCACTGCATACTAATATTACACATAGGGCTCCACTGCATACTAATATTACACATAGGGGTCCACTGTATACTAATATTACACATAGGGGCCGACTGCATACTAATACTACACGTTGGGTTCCACTGCATACTAATATTGCACATAGGGTTCCACTGCATACTAATATTACACATAGGGGTCCACTGCATACTAATATTACACATAGGGGTCCACTGCATACTAATATTACACATAGGGGCTGACTGCATACTAATACTACACGTAGGGGTCCACTGCATACTAATATTACACATAGGGGTCCACTGCATACTAATATTACACATAGGGGCTGACTGCATACTAATACTACACGTAGGGGTCCACTGCATACTAATATTGCACATAGGGCTCCACTGCATATACTTGTACATTCACATAGAGGATTATTTCTTTTTTTTTGCTGTTATCGCAACATTCTGGACTCGTGAATATGTGATACTTCACCTAGGGATATTTCACATACCGATATCAATCCCATCAACAACATCGTTGACACAAATACTTTACAATTTCTTGTGGATGTATTTGTAGTTTTGAGATGGCCTTTGCTGACTTTGATCGTTCAAGTAAAGCTTCTCTTGTTATAGTTGATATCCCATGCCCTGTAGAGTTCAGGTTGCAACAGGAAAGGGCATTTGATACCCTTTAAGGGTGCCCAGATTACAGGATACCCTCCTCCCCAAAGTTCTAAGTTACAGAGTACAGATTAACTCCAAAGTACAAGGAATATTGCCTGATAAAGTCAACTTAAATGTTTAAAAAATCCTTTATATTCATTTTTACTGACTGTACAGTGTTTTTAAGTAGATGCAATTTTAACACTAAAATTTGGTATGTATAAGGCATTTACTGTCTGGTTTCTTAATGTCTTTATGCTTAAAATTCCTAAGCCCAAATCTAATAAATTAAAGGGGACACAAATTAGAACCTGCATTTGACCATGAGAGCATAAAACTTCAACCTAATTTATTTATTCAGTTGATTGATGTCTTATATGAAGGCACATCTTCCTAATGACGGCCTCAAGACAGGGAAACCTGCATTAGCTGGACTTGAACTCAGGGTGACCACATTGGTGAGAGGCTCCTGGGTCATTGCCCCTTGCTGGCGTGCTAACCTCCCCTCAGCCACAGAGGCTCCACACAATCTACTAAATGAATGAATAACTATAATCTATGCTGACAAAAGCTCATTTTTTGGAACACCCAACCAGACAAAAACAGCACATATACTGGGACGTTCTGCAGTACTGACATCATTACCTGAGTGAAAGTACCATCTAATTGGTTATTAATAATCCAGCACACCTGTATTGGGAAAAGTTAATTAGATGTACATGTGTGAGTCACCTGGGAAGGTGTCACTGTTTCACAGGGTCATCTGTTTCATCCATTGATTCTGGGTTTGGAGAAGTCTATTTATAATATGAAGTACATGTATGTGGCAGTATTTTCATCAAGCAGTATAGAGGGGCGAAGGATGGTCGGGAAGGGGGGGGTAGTGAGGGGTGACCGCACTCCCTGTCCATGTACATATACTAATGCCTTCTATTCAATCCTAACCTCTTTGGGGGGATGAAGTCGGAGGTTTGAACCCAGGCTGATAGTACTGATAGTACAAAGTTTCTTTCTTTGACCCTGAAAGCTTTTAAGTCTGATGTAAAGAAATTTGTCAACCTTAGCAGGCAAAATTTTATTGGTAAACAACCCAAGTTTTTAAAAACTTTACTTGCTAGTTTTAATACAGCAGCATTAGTTTGGCCACCCACCAGTTGGGAAGCCTAAAAGGTTGCCTAAACAGCTGTACAGGTATGACCCTAACATGGCAGTGTAGACCAGGGCCTGTTCTCAAAGGAACGCTATGACGAGAGCATTTGTGATATGTCACCTACTACTGTATGGTTTAGGTAGTGCTGTGTGGTTTATGGTACGGTTAGTGTTGTATGCTTTATGGTACAGGTAGTGCTGTGTGGTTTATGGTACAGGTAGTGCTGTGTGGTTTATGGTACAGGTAGTGCTGTGTGGCTGTGTGGTTTATGGTACAGGTAGTGCTGTGTGGCTGTGTGGTTTATGGTACAGGAAGTGCTGTGTGGTTTATGGTACAGGTAGTGCTGTATGGTTTATGGTACAGGTAGTGCTGTGTGGTTTATGGTACAGGTAGTGCTGGATGATGGAGGATACTTCCGTGCCCAGAGTAAATCACTGCCTTCAGCTACCTGACAAGCCTACCTGACAAACTTACCTGACATGCCTACCTGACAAACTTACCTGACAAACTTACCTGACAAACCTACCTGACAAGCCTACCTGACAAACTTACCTGACATGCCTACCTGACAAACCTACCGGACAAACCTGCGAACTTCAAGCTGCAGTTGGACCAGAAATCAAAGTTGGATTTGAATGATTATGTAGTTTACCTGCAAAAGTGTTGACAGTTGTTCACAGGACAGTGACTCAGGAGCCTCTCACAAGCTCAGTCTGACTTCCTCCCCGCTTGTACATGGGAAGGCCTGGATGCCAGCAACCTGCAGATGGTCGTTGCATGGTTTTCCCCGTGTTCTGCTTAGTTTCCACTGTGATGCCATATAAAAATCGAATATATAAAATCAGATGTTCTTGTGTGTGGCAACAAAACACCGCTCAGATAAATAAATACAATCATTATTCAAAGGTGTAAATATAAGTGGGTCATGTCATAAGTGGGCTGTGTCATAAGTGGGCTGGGCCGTGTCATAAGTGGGCCATGTCATAAGCGGGCTGGGCTGTGTCATAAGCGGGCTGGGCCGTGTCATAAGCGGGCCATGTCAAAAGTGGGCCATTCTTGACACAACCTTTTGGACCTAAAACACAAATATTGTATTTCACCTTAATGTAGTTCTTGTACTTTAGATATTTCAAGTGACACATTTCGCTTGTAAATTAAGTTTGATTATGTTCGTGTCAGAAATACTTAAATGCTAGCATCAGTATCATTTTCTGAAAGTACACTTTTACAGGGTAACCAGGCTAAACAGAGTATTCAGAATCTATGTGTCCATGTAACGGATGCCTTATTATTAAAACCATCCCATTCAAGGAAGATTAAACAAGCTAAAACCGGCCACATGTCTAGCTATGAATCGGATCAAGATGATCAAGGAAGATTAAACAAGCTAAAACCGGCCACATGTCTAGCTATGAATCGGATCAAGATGATCAAGGAAGATTAAACAAGCTAAAACCGGCCACATGTCTAGCTATGAATCGGATCAAGATGATCAAGGAAGATTAAACAAGCCAAAACCGGCCACATGTCTAGCTATGAATCGGGTCAAGATGATCGAGTATTTCATAACGTACTTTTGTTTGACATGGTGTTGTTTGACGCGCTTAATCTACTGATGTACATTCACCTGTAAAAACATTTTCATAAAGCAGGGTTGTTACGTGTAATATTTTTAGTCTGCATGCATGAATGACCCTACATGCGGCAGCATTTTTTGTTCTAGCTATATACATATATGTACATTAATAGGCTTAAAGAAGAAAAAAAACTGTAAGTAAGAAGAGAACACCACATATAATGTAGTTGTTTTTGTAGCTGCAGTGAATCGTTATTTCATCTTTACTTAGTAGAATGCATTTTATTTGTAATTGTCAATATAATATTTATTTATTTATTAGATTGGTGTTTTACGCTGTACTCAAGAATATTTCACTTATACAACAGCAGCCAGCATTATGGTGGGTGGAAACTGGGCAGAGCTCGGGGGAAACCCACAACAATCCGCAGGTTGCTGACAGACCTTCCCACGTATGACCGGAGAGGAAGCCAGCATGAGCTGGACTTGAACTCACAGCGACCGCACAGAGACTCGTGGGTCATTATACTGTGCTAGCACGATAAAAATCTGGTAAATAAATTTCCAACTCATATAAATTGAGACCAACTAAAAACTCCTAGCTGGACACAAACTCATGACTGTGAGTGTCTACAGCCCTATTTCTCAACAGACTAAGCTATCCAGCCATATTGGAATGCTTTGCGGGGCCTCCATGGCAACGGCATTAGCCCCCCAGCGCAGTGCATGGACCCAGGAACCTCTCACCAATGCCGTCGCAGAGAATTGCTGGCTTTCTCTCCAGCCAAACATGGGAAGATGCGGATGGTTGTGACTTTCCCCTGGGCTCTCCCCAGTTTCCCTCCCATCATGATGCTGGCCGCCGTTGTATATGTTTGAGTGAAATATTCCCGGGTATAAATAAAATTCATTTATTCCATAAATAAAATGGAACACTTTGCTTGTTAGAGTCAGGGTAGGAATCAGTTCACCATAGACCCTAGTTATTTAGACCACCTCAGCAGCCAGTGTTTTGAAACATTTTGAGAGAACTTAATGGAGGTAGAGAAATAAGTTGCACAGTTTTTTGAATCTTGCTTCTTTAATGACACAAGCAAATTGTCATCATTTTCATAGCCAAAAATATACAAAAAAAGGTACATGTTCTTTAGTGGTTGAAAAGTGGTTGAAGGTTAACCATACTTGTAGCACGTGTGTTAGGGAGCTGTGTTAGGTGTCATACATGTAAATGCTGCATACAATTCTGAGAATCGGGGAAAATAAGCAAGTTAGTCATGGACAAAGGGTATGATCATTTAGTGTATACCGTATGGTTCAAATTGTTATTTTGTCATCAGTAAAGATTTCTTTGGGGAGTGAGGAGAGGAGAACAACAGAGAGGCTCACCATGTATATCATGTGATTGTGTTTCAAATGTATTTTTCAGAATTCACTGCTTCACCGCAAAATACTGCCGTTGTTGTTGGTCAAGATGTTCGCCTGGACTGTTTGGCCCAGGATGAAGCTGTGACTGGTACCTTGCTGTACAGGTGGACATTTGGTGGAGAACCTGTAAGAGCGTCTGCGTCAGTCTTTGCAAACCACTCCCTCCTCGTTCCCAGGGTGCAGCTCTCAGACCTGGGCTTGTACACGTGTAATGTCTCCAGTGACAACTTTTTAACGTCGGAAGGTCGATCAGCTACAGTTATAGAAGCCTGTAAGTTTAACATAACATCATTGTGGGGTGATTAAAAGTCTTTGAACTCATCAGTCAGACAGCGTGTTTATGTTCATTTGTGCACCCCGAAATCATGCCCTTCTCGAGTACATGCCCGAAAGCTTCACCCAAAAAAGAGCAAATTAATGGCTGAAATAATCTCCTTTATACAACATATCTTCTTAGTAGGGCCTCCTTAAACCTTCGAAATATACCCCAAAACACCTTTCCAACAATAAGACAACTCTCAGAACCAAGGATCTGAGCAGCTTAAAGCCTGGGATGAAATTGTAGATTATTTGTTACTGAAGGTCAGATGTACATGCTGTGAGTTGTGGAAGGCCAGGGGTTTTGTCAGTTACATACTGTGAGTTGGTGAAGATCAGGAGTCTTGGCAGATGCATGCTGTGAGTTATGGAATGTCAGGGGTCTTGTCAGGTTAAGGCTGTGAGTTGGGGAAGGTCAGGGGTATTGTCAGGTAAATGCTGTGAGTTGTGGAAGGTCAGGGGTTTTCTCAGGTACATGCTGTGAGTTGTGGAAGGCCAGGGGTTTTGTCAGTTACATACTGTGAGTTATGGAACGTCAGTTTTTGTCAGGTACATACTGTGAGTTGGTGAAGGTCAGGAGTCTTGTCAGGTACATACTGTAAATACTGGAAGGTCAGGTGCTCTCAGGTAAATACTATGAGGTGTGGAAAGTCATTTGTCTTGACAGATGCATACTGTGAGTTGTGGAAGGTCCGGGATCTTGCCATGTACATACTGTGAGTTGTGGAAGGTCCGGGATCTTGCCGTGTACATACTGTGAGTTGTGGAAGGTCCGGGATCTTGCCGTGTACATACTGTGAGTTGTGGAAGGTCAGGGGTCTTTGGCAGACTGAGCTTCAAGACATTATTAATATTCATGGAACATTTTTGTAAAAGAAAATATGAATGAATGTATTTGCAGACACTGAAGAGTTTGTGTCATCACCATCATCCATTAAGGCTTCCCCAGGTGAGAATGTTATCCTGACGTGTATCACTGGCCGTGCCGCACCCAATCCCAGTGCATTCTGGGAAAAAGACGGCCGCCAGTTTCTCGCGGGAGATCAGCAAAATGCCTCATACGGTGACATCGACCCTCTGAGACTGGGAAAGCAGTTCTCCCTCAGGTTACAGCTCGTTGTGGAAAACTCGTTAACAGGTGTTTACAGGTGTGTGCTGGAGAACACGTTAGCAGGTGTTGTGAAGAGGAGTGAACCAGCTTTCTTGTCTCTCACAGGTAGGGAATTTATTTGTATAATAACACTCAGTAGATGATAAACCTTGTTAAGAAATTTGATTTGAAAGTTAAGTTAAACCCATGTTTTCAGAAAGTGAATGATGGCCTGAGCGCAGTTGTTGAAAAGTGGATTAGCTAGTCATATTTTACATGTAAAATTTTAGCCAAACTCAGCAGCAAATACAGTTCCCCGAAGTCAAAATATAAAAGCAGCAGGTTTAGTTCATATTTAATATACTGTTGTAATTATTTTGGGGGCTAAATACAAAACTGAGGATATTCTTGAGTATGGCGTAAAACACCAGTCATATAAATGAATAAGTAAACATAACTGAAAACTTGGCTTAAATTTAAATCTGATGTTAAATCTTATCACTATTGAACAACTGTGCCAGGGACACAGTACACTGAGAATGTTGTAGAGGGAGGGATCAGTACCATAAATATTGCTGGAGCAAGAAATTCTTCCACCTTTCACCAGAGCCAGATATACATTATATTCAACCTTCACTGCGCAGTTGTCTATTTATTTCTTATATTTTGACAATATGATGATTTTGTGTATCAGAACAAATTAAGAAATGTTTTTCAGCTGCAGGCCAACACAGATGTGTATATAGAAGGTCATACATGTTTATATGCATGTACAAATTGACCATACCTGTGTTATGGCATCATCCCTCTGAGCTCAGGTATTGGAACATCATTAAATAAAGTGTTAATTTTTTTTTCAACATCATGGCATCTGTGTGTGAAATATCAAAGTGTAACTGCAAAGGTGTTATCTAACTGTGTGAAATGTCACTTTTATCAGCGAGGGAAATTGGGGACATTTCATGCATATATAAATCATGAAGTATTTATTTATTTATTTGATTGGTGTTTTACGCCGTACTTAAGAATATTTCTCTTATACGACGGCAACCAGCATTATGGTGGGAGGAAACCGGGCAGAGCCCGGGGGAAACCCACGACCATCTGCAGGTTGCTGACAGACCCTCCCAAATACGGCCAGAGAGAAAGCCAGCATGAGCTGGACCTGAAATCACAGCGACCGCACTGGTGAGAGACTCGTGGGTCATCACGCCACGCTAGCGCGCTAACCAACTGAGCCACGGAGGCCCCCCAAACATGAAGTATGTTGCTTCACTCCAAGTTTTCCTAACCGATCTTTGACATTACCCATCCCCAACCGTTATGGGGTCTTGGAGGTAGGAAGCTGTTAGCTGTGCTTATATAGGAACGTTTAGGTTGGTCCTGCGTGAATTTTTTCATAGATGACATGCCAACAACCTGACGATGCACAGATTTTATAATCCTGATTTTTGATTGGTTGCAGTTCCTGATACCACACCCAGCCTTGTTATTTCCCCGCCTTCTCTAGTTTTCGCCCCAGAAGGCCGACCGCTTTCTGTGGATTGTGTGGTAGAAGGTAACCCCGTGCCTAGAGTACGCTGGCTGCACAACAGCGTGGAAGTGACCAATGGGGAACGAGTATCTGTCCTTGTTAACGGAACGTTGCAGTTCTCGTCTGTTGCCCTCGGCGATGGAGGCTTGTACCTGTGTCAAGGTACAAACAGCATGGGCAGCATCTCAAGTGGATACATGACACTCCAAGTCCCAAGTAAGCAACAGATATTCTCTTTCACTTTCATTTCTCCTTTCAACTGGAAAGGATATTGGTCGGGCAGACAAAGCAGACTATTTTTCAGAAATACACTATGTTTACAAATTTGTACCTGCAGCAACTTTTAAAATCTTTACTCCTGCTCGAAGTTTTAATTTTGGGAGCTTATTTAACGTCAGGGGAAATTCATCAAATATTGTATCAAAATAAAAATTATTAAGATGAACCACAGTTTAGTGCAGTAAACTGTTCAGAGGTTTAGACAAACTCTTTAAAATACTTAGTATTTTGTGAAAGTGAATAGATTTTTACATAAATGGAGATGCCATGAGAAGTAGTTGTTCTGTGTTACAGGTTTGAGATTGGAGTATGTTCTGCATTGCAGGATTGGGATTGTAGTTTGCTCTGTGTTACAGGATTGGAATTGGAGTTTGTGTTGTGTTACAGGATTGGGAATGTAGTTTGTTCTGTGTTACATGATTGGAATTGGAGTTTGTTCTGTGTTACAGGATTGGGATTGTAGTTTGTTCTGTGTTACAGGATTGGAATTTTTGTTCTGTGGTACAGAATTGAGATTGGAGTTTGTTCTGTGCTACAGGATTGAGATTGGAGTTTGTTCTGCATTGCAGGATTGAGATTGGAGTTTGTTCTGTGTTACAGAATTGGAATTGGAGTTTGTTCTGTGTTACAGGATTGAGATTGGAGTTTGTTCTGTGTTGCAGGATTGAGATTGGAGTTTGTTCTGCGTTGCAAGATTGAGATTGGAGTTTGTTCTGTGTTACAGGATTGAGATTGGAGTTTGTTCTGTGTTACAGGATTGGAATTGGAGTTTGTTCTGTGTTACAGGATTGAGATTGGACTTTGTTTTGCATTGCAGAATTGAGATTGGAGTTTGTTCTGCATTGCAGGATTGAGATTGGAGTTTGTTCTGTGTTACAGGTGTGGAATTGGAGTTTGTTCTGTGTTACAGGATTGAGATTGTAGTTTGTTCTGTGTTACAGGATTGGGATTGTAGTTTGCTCTGTGTTACAGGATTGGAATTGGAGTTTGTTCTGTGTTACAGGATTGAGATTGGGGTTTGTTCTGTGTTATAGAATTGGGATTGTAGTTTGTTCTACATTGCAGGTTTGAGATTGGAGTTTGTACTGTGTTACAGGATTGGGGTTTGAGTTTGTTCTGTGCTATGGGATAGGAATTGGAGCTTGTTCTGTGTTACAGGATTGGGATTGGAGTTTGTTCTGTGTTACAGTATTGGGATTCGAATTTTTTCTGTATTACAGGATTGGGATTGGAGTTTGTTCAACAGCCTCAGGACATTCACGCCATCGCCGGGCAAACTGCCCGACTCCTCTGTACCCCACCCAACAGCATCCCTCCAGCGACGGTGACCTGGTACAAGGGGTCATCACCAGTTGTGATACGTAGCGGGGAGTTTGCCGTATCTGTTATCTTTACCCTCTCAGGAGGACAAGACCTGTTCTTCTCGAATGTCCAGCAGGAAGACGCCGACGACTACATCTGTGTGGCCATCAATGACCGCTCAGTTCCTCAGTCAAGAACGTCGCGTGTTGCTCGTCTCTCTGTCACTGGTACGTTTACAGATCATTGGTTTCCCAAGCTCAGGTAATATTAACTCACCTGATTACAGATCATTGGTTTTCCAAAGCTCAGGTAATATTAACTCACCTGATTGCAGATCATTGGTTTTCCAAAGCTCAGGGAATATTAACTCCCGTGATTACAGATCATTGGTTTTCCAAAGCTCAGGTAATATTAACTCACCTGATTACAGATCATTGGTTTTCCCAAGCTCAGGTAATATTAACTCACCTGATTACAGATCATTGGTTTCCCAAAGCTCAGGTAATATTAACTCACCTGATTACAGATCATTGGTTTCCCAAAGCAAAGGTATAACTCACCTGATTACAAATCATTAGTTTTCCAAAGCTCAGGTAATATTAACTCACCTGATTACAGATCATTGGTTTCCCAAAGCTCAGGTAATATTAACTCACCTGATTACAGATCATTGGTTTTCCATAGCTCAGGTAATATTAACTCACCTGATTATAGATCATTGGTTTCCCAAAGCCCAGGTAATATTAACTCACTCGATTACAGGTCATTGGTTTCCCAAAGCTCAGGTATAACTCCCCTGATTACAGATCATTGGTTTTCCAAAGCTCAGGTAATATTAACTCACCTGATTACAGATCATTGGTTTCCCAAAGCTCAGGTAATATTAACTCACCTGATTACAGATCATTGGTTTCCCAAAGCAAAGGTATAACTCACCTGATTACAGATCATTGGTTTTCCAAAGCTCAGGTAATATTAACTCACATGATTACAGATCATTGGTTTTCCAAAGCTCAGGTAATATTAACTCACCTGATTACAGATCATTGGTTTTCCCAAGCTCAGGTAATATTAACTCACCTGATTACAGATCATTGGTTTCCCAAAGCAAAGGTATAACTCACCTGATTACAAATCATTAGTTTTCCAAAGCTCAGGTAATATTAACTCACCTGATTACAGATCATTGGTTTCCCAAAGCTCAGGTAATATTAATTCACCTGATTACAGGTCATTGGTTTCCCAAAGCTCAGGTATAACTCACCTGATTACAGATCATTGGTTTTCCAAAGCTCAGGTAATATTAACTCACCTGATTACAGATCATTGGTTTCTCAAAGCTCAGGTAATATTAACTCCCCTGATTACGGATCATTGGTTTCCCAAAGCTCAGGTAATATTAACTCACCTGATTACGGATCATTGGTTTTCCAAAGCTCAGGTAATATTAACTCACCTGATTACAGATCATTGGTTTTCCATAGCTCAGGTAATATTAACTCACCTGATTACAGATCATTGGTTTTCCAAAGCTCAGGTAATATTAACTCACCTGATTACGGATCATTGGTTTCCCAAAGCTCAGGTAATATTAACTCACCTGATTACGGATCATTGATTTTCCAAAGCTCAGGTAATATTAACTCACCTGATTACAGATCATTGGTTTTCCATAGCTCAGGTAATATTAACTCACTCGATTACAGATCATTGGTTTTCCAAAGCTCAGGTATAACTCACCTGATTACAAATCATTGGTTTCCCAAAGCTCAGCTAATATTAACTCACCTGATTACAGATCATTGGTTTTCCAAAGCTCAGGTAATATTACCTCACCTGATTACAGATCATTGGTTTTCCAAAACTCAGGTAATATCAACTCACCTGGTTACAGATCATTGGTTTCCCAAAGCCCAGGTAATATTAACTCACTCGATTACAGATCATTGGTTTCCCAAAGCTCAGGTATAACTCCCCTGATTACAGATCATTGGTTTCCCAAAGCAAAGGTATAACTCACCTGATTACAGATCATTGGTTTTCCAAAGCTCAGGTAATATTAACTCACCTGATTACAGATCATTGGTTTCCCAAAGCTCAGGTAATATTAACTCACTCGCTTACAGATCATTGGTTTCCCAAAGCTCAGGTAATATTAACTCACCTGATTACAGATCATTGGTTTCCAAAGCTAAGGTATAACTCATCTGATTACAGATCATTGGTTTTCCAAAGCTAATATAATATTAACTCCCCTGATTACAGATCATTGGTTTCCCAAAGCTCAGGTAATATTAACTCACCTGATTACAAATCATTGGTTTTCCAAAGGTAAGGTAATATTAACTCCCCTGATTACAGATCATTGGTTTCCCAAAGCTAAGGTAATGATAACTCAGCTGATTACAGCAAGTTTGAACCTGGACCTCAGTGTTTCTTGGCAGCTCAAAGGTAAACTCCAGTAACCAGTGGCCAAAAGGCAAGATAATAGCTCAGGTTTCCCAGTCTGGGTTAGGACCAGCACCCTGTGTGACTACAGAGTACAAAGGCAGGCAGAGGGTAAGATAATAGCTCAGGTGTTTAGAGCTGGAAAAGAAACCAAAATGTGTGGACTTCACAGTACAAAGCCAGGCAGAAGGCAGGATAATAGCTCAGCTGTCTGTCACAGGCCTGTCATAATGCCTCACCTGTTCACCACAAGGATGCTAATGTATCAGTAGTGGTTTTACTGTAATGTAATTGTACATACTGCATGATAATTCATTTTACAACTTCACTGGTATCTCCCACCAGGTGGAGCTATTTTTACAGAGCCCCCTACTGGTCAGGAGCTGATTAAAGGGGAACTACTGACCCTGCGGTGTTTGGTTAAAGGCAACCCTTCACCTGTGATCAGATGGTACAAAGATGGAGCACCTCTACAACTTTCTGACCGAACAACAGTGGCGTAAGAAAATTCACTTAGAGCATGGAAATTATTGGTTATCATTTTGAGAAATGATTGGCCGGTGATACCTTTACCAATTGAAAATACTCTGAATGTAGAACTGTTGAATGATCATGGTTTTATGTCAAGAGTTCAACAGCTTCATGTTATTTTATGTTGAATACTGCTGAAAATCATAACTAATTGACCAAGTTCATGAGCAAAAGAGCAAAACAAAGGAATTCAAACAATTATGTGTTGCTGTCATAAGTAGACCATCTGGGAGGTGTATATAGAATATTTCTATTTTGTTTATCTACATTGCTCATCTGCATTCATAATGTTAAACTCATTGCACAGAAAGGATTGTGCTAAAGAGTCAAAGTGTGTTCAGACTCAGGAACCTCACCTGAATATGGCTGTGAATCCAGCTCCCTGTGCTTTCGCCTAGACATTTACTCAGGAGTTTGAGGTGGATCTGTTTGCTTCGCACATCGACCTAACTGCCCTCATAGGAGTGAAATATTCTTAATCATGATGTAAAACACAGAAAATATTGATCTGTATCTCTAAGTAAGAGTAATGGGGGTAACGTTGCTAACATTGTAGGCGTGGCGGCCAGGAGCTGTATATCAGTGGCGTGATCAAGACTGATGAGGGGACATACCTGTGTAATGTGATCACAGACTTCAACAATGTGTCAGCATCTGCCTACGTAACAGTTCTGGGTAAGTCACACCTGTGCGGATACTTTAACACAGACTGTTGGAAAACTTTGACACAAACGGTTGTAAGACTTCAACACTGACTGCTGTAATCCTTTGACACAAACGGTTGTAAGACTTCAACACTGACTGCTGTAATACTTTGACACTGACTGCTGTAATCCTTTGACACAAACGGTTGTAAGACTTCAACACTGACTGCTGTAATACTTTGACACAAACGGTTGTAAGACTTCAACACTGACTGCTGTAATACTTTGATACAAACGGTTGTAAGACTTCAACACTGACTGCTGTAATACTTTGACACAAACGGTTGTAAGACTTCAACACTGACTGCTGTAATACTTTGACACTGACTGCTGTAATACTTTGACACTGACTGCTGTAATACTTTGACACTGACTCCCTTAATACTTTGACACAAACGGTTGTTAAACTTCAACACTGACTGCTGTAATCCTTTGACACAAACGGTTGTAAGACTTCAACACTGACTGCTGTAATACTTTGACACAAACGGTTGTAAGACTTCAACACTGACTGCTGTAATACTTTGATACAAACGGTTGTAAGACTTCAACACTGACTGCTGTAATACTTTGACACTGACTCCCGTAATACTTTGACACAAACGGTTGTTAAACTTCAACACTGACTGCTGTAATACTTTGACACTGACTGCTGTAATACTTTGACAAATGGTTGTAAAACTTCCACACTGACTGCTGTAATACTTTGACACAGATGGTTGTAAAACTTCAACACACTGACACTGACTGTTGTAAAACAGCGACACTGTAATACTTTGACGCAAACGGTTGTAAGACTTCAACACTGACTGCTGTAATACTTTGATGCAAATGGTTGTGAAACCTTGATACTGACAGTTGTAAAACATTGACAGTAGAGCAAGTAATGATTTGACACAGACTTGTAAAACATTGACAGTAGAGCAAGTAATGATTTGACACAGACTTGTAAAACATTGACAGTAGAGCAAGTAATGATTTGACATGAACTTGTAAAACATTGACAGTAAAGCAAGTAATGATTTAACATGGACTTGTAAAACATTGACAGTAGAGCAAGTAATGATTTGACATGAACTTGTAAAACATTGACAGTAGTGCAAGTAGTGATTTGACACGGACTTGTAAAACATTGACAGTAGAGCAAGTAATGATTTGACATAGACTTGTAAAACTTTGACACTAAAACTTTGACCTATGTCTCCCTGAAACACTTTGAAACAAACTTGTCAAATTTTGCACTGATTTTTGAATTTTTGATACAGACTCTTGTCATAGTTTGACAGTGTAAAACTATGACACGAACTGCTGTAAAACAGAGACACTGACTGCTGTAAAACTGCAACACTGACTACTGTAAAACTGTGACACTGACTGTTGTAAAACAGCAACACTGACTGCTGTAAAACTGCGACGCTAACTGCTGTAAAACAGCGACACTGGCTGCTGTAAAACTGCAACACTGGCTGCTGTAAAACAGCAACAGTGACTGCTGTAAAACTGCGACACTGACTGCTGTAACACTGTGACACTAACTGCTTTAACACTGTGACACTAACTGCTGTAAAACTGCAAAGCTGACTGCTGTCAAACAGCGACACTGACTGCTGTAAAACAGCGACACTGACTGCTGTAAAACTGCAACACTGACTGCTGTAAAACAGCCACACTGACTGCTGTAAAACAGCGACACTAACTGCTGTAAAACTGCAACACTGACTGTTATAAAACAGTGACATGACGGTGTAAAACTGCGACACTGACTGCTGTAAAACTGTGACACTGACTGTTGTAAAACTGCGACACTGACTGCTGTAACATTGACACTAACTGCTGTAACACTGTGACACTGACTGCTGTAAAACTGCAACACTGACTTCTGTAAAATAGCGACACTGACTGCTGTAAAACTGCAACACTGACTGTTGTAAAACTGCGACACTGACTGCTGTAACATTGACACTAACTGCTGTAACACGGTGACACTGACTGCTGTAAAACAGCGACACTGACTGCTGTAAAACAGTGACACTGACTACTGTAACAATGTGACACTGACTGCTGTAAAACAGTGACACTGACTACTGTAACAATGTGACACTGACTGTTGTAAAACAGCGACACTGGCTGATAATAATTTGATACTGAATTGTAATACTGCATCTGACATGTAAAATTTCAACTTAGACACTTTCTCAGACTTAATACAGGCTTAAGACATTTCCCATGTTTTTGTGGATTTTGGATATATTCAACCTGAGTCTAGAATCAGCATCTAATGGTTGGTACCAAAATCCTCTTCCATACCATTTTTTACACACGCACTACATGTGTAATTGTTTGATCTTTTATTGAGCCAGTAAGATGTACGCTGTATAGCTCATAGTTTATAATAGGACAATCCATTATCCAGTTGTTCATCACATGATAAATAAATTTTTCATGTAGAAAAAGTATGAGCAGTATATATCAGATGTAAACCAAACATGCCTGTAATGCTCATAATGTAAACCAAACATGCCTGTAATGCTCATAATGTAAACCAAACATGCCTGTAATGCTCATAATGTAAACCAAACATGCCTGTAATGCTCATAATGAAGGCTCAGTTCACATGTCATATTTTACAGTATCGACCACTTTCTCATGAAAAACAGTTACCAACATTATTACAAAATGAAACAAGCCTGTGCCATTTCCATGCTATATCAACCAGCCTATAAAATAAGTGTATGTTATTTTCCACAGTGCCTCCTGCCATTTTGTCAAAGATTGGTCATGTGATTGCTAACCTAGGGGTCATGTCAGAGGTCACACTTCCTTGTTTGGTCAGTGGTGACCCAGTGCCAGAGGTTACCTGGCTCCATGGTGAGACTTAATGATGCTTGTACCTGCAATGAAAAAAGACTGCACAATTACAGCGTTCATGGCGATCTGATGCATAACTCAAAACTGTGTTTCACTTATACACACTGTCAGAGATTCCAAAAAAATCCAAATCCTTACTGCCCTACATAAATTTTTTCATTGAATTTTTGTTACTTTTTATTATGTTTTTTTACAAATTCATTCACTTTCACGTATTGTAGGATTCACAAGAAGGCTTTGATATGGACCTTTTTTTAAGCTCCTTATCAGTTGGACTAAACTACATTTATTGAATAATGAAGCCTATCATTGCTGAAAGTAAATAAAAATCACTCATTTCATTTATCTATAATTGGTGAATATTTAGTTTTTCAAGAAAATGTATAATACCTATTGAAGAGGTAATAAGCATGGATGTGCATAAAGGCCTGTTTAGAACTGTACACTTACGTACTAAAGCTGCTACCCATGTCTTATTATGAGCAGACGGGGTGGAGATTCAAGAATCTGACCAGTTGAGAGTTGTAAACAACAACCTTCACCTTCTGGAGGTCACAGTGATGGATTCTGGGAACTACACATGCAAGGCTAAGAACACTGCCGGATTGAAGATGGACACGGGAGAGATGGAGGTTATAGGTACGCTGGTTAATGTGTGTCTTAGGACAGAAAGGGAAAATGTGGAGGTTATAGGTACTTTGGTTAATGTGTGTCTTCGGACAGACAGGGGAAAGGTGGCGGTTATAGGTACTTTGGTTAATGTGTGTCTTAGGACAGACGGGAAATGTGGAGGTTATAGGTACGCTGGTTAATGTGTGTCTTAGGACAGACAGGGGAAAGGTGGCGGTTATAGGTACGCTGGTTAATGTGTGTCTTAGGACAGACACAGGAAAGGTGGAGGTTATAGGTACGCTGTTTAATGTGTGTCTTAGGACAGACAGGGGAAATGTGGAGGTTATAGGTACGCTGGTTAATGTGTGTCTTAGGACAGACACGGGAAATGTGGAGGTTATAGGTACGCTGGTTAATGTGTGTCTTAGGACAGACAGGGGAAAGGTGGAGGTTATAGGTACGCTGGTTAATGTGTGTCTTAGGACAGACAAAGGAAAGGTGGAGGTTATAGGTACGCTGGTTAATGTGTGTCTTAGGACAGACACAGGAAATGTGGAGGTTATAGGTATGCTGGTTAATGTGTGTCTTAGGACAGACAAAGGAAAGGTGGAGGTTATAGGTACGCTGTTTAATGTGTGTCTTAGGACAGACACAGGAAATGTGGAGGTTATAGGTACGCTGGTTAATGTGTGTCTTAGGACAGACAAAGGAAAGGTGGAGGTTATAGGTACGCTGTTTAATGTGTGTCTTAGGACAGACAGGGGAAATGGGGAGGTTATAGGTACACTAGTTAATGTGTGTCTTAGGACAGACACGGTAAATGTGGAGGTTATAGGTACGCTGGTTAATGTGTGTCTTAGGACAGACACGGTAAAGGTGGAGGTTATAGGTACGCTGGTTAATGTGTGTCTTAGGACAGACAGGGGAAATGTGGAGGTTATAGGTACGCTGGTTAATGTGTGGCTTAGGACAGACAAGGTAAAGGTGGAGGTTATAGGCACATTGGTTAATGTGTGTCTTAGGACAGGCACGGGAAAGGTGGAAGGTGGAGGTTATAGGTACACTGGTTAACATGTGTCTTAGGACAGGCACGGGAAAGGTGGAAGGTGGAGGTTATAGGTACTTTGGTTAATGTGTGTCTTAGGACAGACAGGGGAAAGGTGGAGGTTATAGGTACTTTGGTTAATGTGTGTCTTAGGACAGACGGGAAATGTGGAGGTTATAGGTACACTGGTTAATGTGTGTCTTAGGACAGACACGGGAAAGGTGGAGGTTATAGGTACTTTGGTTAATGTGTGTCTTAGGACAGACAGGGGAAAGGTGGAGGTTATAGGTACGCTGGTTAATGTGTGTCTTAGGACAGACACGGGAAAGGTGGAGGTTATAGGTACGCTGGTTAACGTGTGTCTTAGGACAGACACGGGAAAGGTGGAGGTTATAGGTACGCTGGTTAACGTGTGTCTTAGGACAGACACGGGAAAAGTGGAGGTTATAGGTACGCTGGTTAACGTGTGTCTTAGGACAGACACGGGAAAAGTGGAGGTTATAGGTACGCTGGTTAACGTGTGTCTTAGGACAGACACGGTAAAGGTGGAGGTTATATGCACGTTGGTTAACGTGTGTCTTAGGACAGACGGGAGAGATGGAGGTTATAGGTACGCTGGATAATGTGTGTCTTAGGACGGACAAGGGAAAGTGGAGGTTATAGGTAGGCTGTTTAACGTGTGTCTTAGGAAAACTTTTCTCATTTTAACACATCTAACCAAATCACATGCTCTTGTGTGTACATCACCTTCATTGTCCATCTATGCTTTGTAAAGTTTAAAAGCTTGCATTTTGAGATGGTTCCATTTATCCAGATTCTGTCTGCACTCCTCCTACCATAGTTTTTCTCTGTTTAGTCCCAGTTTTCCCCATTCCGTACTGGTGGTCGTCATTTAGTGCCAGTTTCCCCCATTCCATGCTGGTGGTCTTCATTTAGTGTCAGTTTCCCCCATTTCGTAGTGGTGGTCTTCATTTAGTGCCAGCCTTCCCCATTCTGTACTGGTGATCTTCATTTAGTGCCAGTTTTCCCCATTCCATGCTGGTGGTCTTCATTTAGTGCCAGCCTTCCCCATTATGTACTGGTGGTTTTCATTTAGTGCCAGTTACCCCCATTCCATGCTGCTGGTCTTTATTTAGTGCCAGTTTTCCCCCATTCCGTACTGGTGGTCTTCATTTAGTGACAGTTTTCCCCATTCTGTACTGGTGGTCTTCATTTAGTGCCAGCCTTCCCCTTTCTGTACTAGTGGTCTTCATTTAGTACCAGTTTTCCTCTTTCAGTGCTTTTCTCACCCTACATGATCTTAAATTATTGATGCTTGTAAAAGTTTTAAATATTGGGTATATTTAAAATTCATAAAATTTACATATACATGTTTGTCAGCCCATTGTGGTTTTCTCTCTGTGTAGTACCTCCATCGTTTGTGGTTCCTCCGTCCAGTCGTATGGTCACTCTTGGTCAAGGACTGACCCTTCGCTGTGAAGTGACTGGTGTCCCTCAACCCACAATCTACTGGACATACAATGTAAGTTTTGAAAAACTCACTTTACTACCACATCTGTGTGTGCCTCAGATATCATTAACAATTGAAGTCAGATAAATATTGCTTTTAAATTTGTGCTGGAAATGTTGTAGCCTACATGTGAGATGATGTTAATACAAGAGGTGTTGAATACTCACAGTGACGGCCTTGGTGGGAGGCTTTTGGGTCATTACGGTGTGCTAGTGCGTTAACCAACTGAGCCACGGAGGCCCCCTGTGTTTTTTGATCATCAAATCAAGCCAAATCATGCTTGAATAAATCTGCCATATCTAAAATTCAGCTTAGGCTAGTATAGCGTGGACATGCCTACCTCTCCCAGCAGCCAATCAGAATCAACAAGACATAGCCAGGACATGCCTACCTCTCCCACCAGCCAATCAGAATCAACAAAACATAGCCTGGACATGCCTACTTCTCCCATCAGCCAATCAGAATCACCAAGACATAGCCTGGACATGCTTACCTTCCACACCAGCCAGTCTGTATCCCTTTAAAGACATATTGTAAAGCCTTGAAAGTCATACAAACCATAAGAAACATTAGGGCAGGTTTTCAGTTTTGTTTTTATTTCATTTTTGGATTTTTTAGTGTTGGCTCACCTGTAAGACACAGAAAAGATTAGTATCACCTTATTGAAGTGAAAATCTCTTCTTCTTTTCTCAGGACACAAACCCTATACCTACGAGACACCTTGTTCCCAATGACCTGTCTGTCATCACCATAGAAACAGTCACTTGGACAGACTTGGGGAAATACACCTGCCACGCCAACAACAGCGCGGGTGAGGCATCAAGCTCTGCCTACCTGACCATCCAAAGTGCGTATTTTTGTGCTTACCTGTTTATATGTGTACTTACACCCTGTGTTAATTGGCTGGTGTGCCATGATGCCATGCTCAAGAATTTCTCACTTAATTACCAAATCAAATACAGTGAAGTTTCGCATGGAACTGATTTTCGCGAATTTAATTCCAGCGAAGTAAATATCCAGTTTTGAATCATATACTACAGGTACTAATAAAATGAAGTGAAATATTTTTTGTGAGGGTTATGGGAGTTGTGCTAAGAAAGCCTGACGGGTCAGCTAACTTTTTTAACAGATTGGAAGGAAAGTTATGGTTTTAAGTATATACAAACTCTGGTGCTAAGGCTTGGTGGGTATAAAACAAAGTGGGAGTTTATTCGTCTTTAGTTTGATCAATCTTCGCATGCCCGTAAAGTGAAAGAAAAGTAGATACCATCAGGTGCTGGCTTCTAATAAATATCGCTCTGATACACACTATCCCATTGGCTGTGGTCCAATGAGTGAGCTTCTAGGAAACTGTGAAGTGTGTACAGCAACACAGCTGTTTGACAGTTACAGCGATATTTGCGGTTTCTGACCTGCTACAGAGGATGATTAAAAACAAAAACAATGCAAAACTTACCATTTTCCTTGATAAAGAATGAGTGACCTTCGCCAATAATGGTGAGTTTGTATGGTTTGCCGTGAACTGCTGAAAAGGTGACAGGTCACTTATCAGGGGTTTAAAAGTACTCATGATTCGAAAAGAAGTGTAACCAGTTTGAGTACTGCTCAGGGTAGGAGCGAAAATAATCCTCTTACGCAATGATAATCCATCCCCCATTGTTTTAGTATGTGATCTAGATCACGAGGATTAGCGACAGTGAAGGAAACACAGGAGGATTAAAACCACCCATGATGATACCTAATCGATGTGCTTGAACTATTTCAGCCATATTATATCTTGGAAAATTTTAAGATTTGTTTTTCAATGTTCTCTTAAATACACGAAAATTAAATCCCGCAAACATATTTTTGGAGGAAATCCATGAAGATAAATTCCAGTGAATAATAAGTATTTTACAGTAAGTAAATATGGCCGACCTGGGAAAATTGTTTGTTTGGCATAACCCACTATTTTAGAGAAATAGGGTAGGTTGATAGGGAATTTTTTTATCTGGCTAATGAAAAGTGTAGGGAGTTTGTTTTTTTTATATTTTGGCTAATGAAAATGGTAATTAGTTTGTCTTTTTGGTAATTACTTTTGTTTTTTTTTTTGTTTTTTTTTTTAGCCTAGTTAATGGTAAAGGTAGGGTTGTAAAGAAGTTAGCATTGGAAGAAAAATATAAAACAAAAATTGTGTCAAAATTTCAGTAAAAGCCCCGCCCCGATAGCACAGTTGGTAGAGCATCCGCTTCGGGAGCGGTAGATCCAAGGTCAATCCTGGGGCGAGTCACACCTAAGACTTTAAAGGAGGAAGTTACAGCTTCCTCGCTTGGCGTTCAGCATGAAGGGGATAGTGCAACGACTGGCTGACACGTATCAGCATAATGACTCGAGCAGGGTGGATTACTTGCCTTCAGTAAGGCGTCTCAGCGAAGCAGCACTAGACAAAAGAGGAGTGGAAATCTGTCCTTCAACAAGGAGGCACATTACATGAATTCTAAGGATTTTGTTGTCATATGACTGAAAAATTGTTAATTACAACGTTAAGCCCCATGCACTCACTCACACTGTTAGGTTATTCTGGGTCACTCTGTTGGGTTACTCTGGGTCACTCAGTTGGGTTACTCTGGGTCACTCTGGGTTACTCTGGGTCACTCTGTTGGGTTCTATTGTGTTACTCCCAACAAACATGTTTTTAATGATGGCCTAAGGTTTGTCTTTGCTTTTTAGTATTTGCATGTATATTTCATATTGTGTTATTTCTTGTACTTAGCCCTGCCATCTGTTGTTCGCGTGAGGGGTGAGAATATCTTACCTGTCCTTAGCGACCTGTATCTCACCTGTGAGACTGCGGGTATCCCTCCTCCCTCAGTGACCTGGCTGTTCAGCAGTCAAGAGGTGGTGCCCTCTCTGGACGGCAGAGTATCCTTCCCAGCAGTCAATAGTCTTCTGGTGAGATTCGCACAGGAAAATGATTCAGGTAATGAATTATTATGTACATTTTATTGAAGTTTTAATAAAAATTTGATTTTATTTTCTTTAAGCTTATATGGTAAATGATGTTTTACCCTAAAATGTGCGTTTTCAGAGGCAAGTAAATGTAATAAAATAATACTTTCAAAGCAAAGTGGTACATTCTTTTAGTAGGATATTATCCAACCTACCAAAAAAACCCCTCAAAACATCGTAGACAATAACACTTACTGTAAATCTGCAACTTTTTCGCAAGAGCAACTTGCTACAGAGCAATTTATGCCACATTTTTAATTTGATTTTGGAGACAAAAATACATTGGTTGATTTGACCAATTATGGGGCTTCACTAAAAGAAGCCAGTCGTCAGGTACCTGGTCAGGCGCAGTGTTTACCTGGAGCCTATGCATGGGTTAAACCACCCAGAACATACATGAATATTCAGGTAAATAAATGAACATAGAAAGTGTTTGTAGAAAGCAGTCTTTGTTTAGTGTGGAAGTTGTTAATGATGCTGTAAGATTGTTGTGATGACTTCTCTTGTAGCAGTTAACTGCTAAGGTCATGAGACCAAATCCCACTACAGCTACCGTTTTTCTCTGGCAGCAACGTGCGGATGGTCGTGGGTTTCCCCGGGGTTTTGCCCGGTTTCCTCCCGCCATAATGCTGGTCGCCATTGTATAAGTGAAATATTCTTGATTACGGCGTCAAACAGCAATCAAAAGAATAAATAATTCTTTAGTGTGTTCTTTGAGTGTTTTTTGTCTGGAGTTTTCATGTCACGTGTTCAAAGTACAAAGTTCACACGTAGCTAATGTCATGCCCCGAACATGAATGTCTGTGTCCAGTAAGAGAAAAAGCATTAATTGTTAAAAGAAATTTAGCGGTGGTACACGTGTTGTAAGAAGCGCTCCGTGTATTGGTCTCTGGCTCTGCGTAAGTTCCGTAGAGCATGATCACATGAGGGGAACGTGTCATTGTTTATGTGGATGTATTGTGTGCATATTAAATAGTGTAAAGTGCAAACTTCATGACTTACATCTAGTGTATTACAATTAAAGTTTCACATAAACTACTGCATATATTGAGCTGAGGTTTTGTAAACAAGTAAGACACAATAACACAAGGGGTATGATCCATCCGGGGTGCTCTGTGTTACGGGTATTAATTACAGTCAGTTACAAAATTCATCACTTTAGTATTATATGTAGGGGCCTCCGTGGCTCAGCCGGTTAGCGCGCTAGCGCAGCGTAATGACCCAGGAGCCTCTCACCAATGCGGTCGCTGTGAGTTCAAGTCCAGCTCATGCTGGCTTCCTCTCCGGCCGTACGTGGGAAGGTCTGCCAGCAACCTGCGGATGGTCGTGGGTTTCCCCTGGGCTCTGCCCGGTTTCCTCCCACCATAATGCTGGCCGTCGTCGTATAAGTGAAATATTCTTGAGTACGGCGTAAAACACCAATCAAATAAATAAATAAATAAGTATTATATGTATTGAACTGAAGTTTTGTGGTCGTGTGCCTTGCTACAAAATCAAAGTGTTTTTGCTCAAACATCCAGAATTCTGCTTTTCCTGACAGGAACATATTCTTGTGTGGCTAAGAATGAAGCAGGACAGGATGTGATGTCAGAGGAAGTTGTTTTCTATGGTAAGGTCAAGGCCAGCTACAGGTACTGAGTTTCATCTTAAGTCTGACTTGGAATAATGCGCTATAAAATTTAAGGCCTTAAAATGACACTCTTGATGACAAGATTTATGTTTTTCTGATAATAATTTAATCATACTTCACATACATGTAAAACTCTTTCGTGGTAAGGTTGATGAACCAATCAGATTCAAGCAGAATGTGTCACTTGAAAAGTTCTAAACTTACGCGAAATGTCTGAATTGATAAAATGAAGATGGGTGTAATATAGCTGATGTTTGTGCCTACCTCAGTATATTACTAGTCGTCCTAGCAGATATCTGAAGGCATGTTGACTGAAGGCTGGCTCGAAATACGGATTCTTGATTTAGCAGAGTCTTCTGGACTCTTCAACTCTTCAAGTCTCTTCCACCTTGTTTTCGGAAAGCTTTGCACAGTGCTTGGAAGTGGAATTTAGAACTCAGATAGGTTGATGAAGAATTTTTGCTTCTACATGGTATGACAGCAGTCAGGCATATGGATGTAGACAACCAAGATTGGCGCAGTAGGCCATAAAATGACTATTTTGTAGCTGATGCATCAAGGGAAAGCATTATATATATGTTGGAGTGAAAATCTGTGTCCACTAAACACGCTACTGTCTGATTATAGTGAAAATCTGCATCCACTAAACACACTGCTGTCTGATTATAGTGAAAATCTGTGACACTAAAGACGCTCCTGTCTGATTATAGTGAAAATCTGTGTTCACTAAACGCGCTGCTGTCTGATTATAGTGAAAATCTGTGTCCACTAAACACACTGCTGTCTGATTATAGTGAAAATCTGTGACACTAAAGATGCTCCTGTCTGATTGGACTGGAGTCATGTGAAGAAACTTTCAGAAATCATAAAACTCTGTTGTACTTTTCTCTGAATTAAAAGCTTTATTTTTCTGTAGTTACCATTACAGAGTTTAAGAGTCACTGTCCCAGAGTTTAAGGGTCACCATTTCAGAGTTTAAGAATCACTGTTACAGAGTTTAAGAGTCACAGTTAAAGAGTTTAAGAGTCACCATTCCAGAGTTTAAGAATCAGTGTTACAGAGTTAAAGAGTAACCGTTTCAGAGTTAAGAATCACCATTGCAGAGTTTAAGAGTCACCATTACAGAGTTTAAGAGTCACTGTTCCAGAGTTTGAGTCACCATACAGAGTTTAAGAGTCACCGTAACAAAGTTGCGTAAAGTTAACGCTTTTGCCTCATTTTAGTCATTTTAGCTGTATTTAGTTTCATTTGCTGCATGTGGGCTCACACAGTAATGTATGCGCTTTTTAATTTCTTCTAGGTCCCCCTATCCCCCCTAGATTGGAATCTGTGATCCCCGTGTCAATGAGTTCCCTCAATGTTAGCTGGTCTGAAGTGCCGCAGTCTCCTTACGCTGATGTAACCAGCTACGTGCTACGCTACAGAGAAAGGTAAGACTCTGGTTATTGTCACTAAGTTTTTTAATTTCATCTTTGGATGAAATTATGCTGTCAAGACCCTGAATTATCCAATGTGCGGTGTCAGTCCTGTTCTTTGATGGAGAACTTTCAAGGATTCCATGAATTACTTCCATTGACTTTGAGAGTTGAATGTTGGTCAGATGTGGGAGATGATACTGTTTTGTGCAGGCTTACATGAAGGTCGCTGGAGATAACTTGCTTTTCATCAATATGATATATATCACACATGAGGAAGTTCACGGGTAATTTGCCAAAAGTTGGTGATCTACTCCAAAGACTTAAGGCTGCTCCATGCACCCATAAAACTGGCCACAAGTGAAAAATTCTTGAGTAAGGTGTTAAACAACAGTCAGATAAATTAATAGTCTGTCAAAACTTCATATTCCATGAGTGAATGGTTTAAGAACTGGAATCAAGGTATTTCTCCCAGTTTTTTTGTTTTTTTTTTGTTTTTTGTACACTGCAACAAGTTGCTGATTTTCTTCTGTCAGATCATGGGAAAAATTATGAATCAAAATTTGAAATATGACTGGAACATTTATCTTGTAACCCCGAATTTAGGAAGACTTGATGAGCATAGTGCCATTTGAGTGTACTTTGAATGAAAGCTGTTAAGCTGATAGCAAATTTACAAGTGTTCCATGCTGTTCCCCAGTGTTTCCACAGACTTTGTGGTGTACAGAGATGATATTCCCTCAAACTCCACCTATGTAGAACTGGATGGCCTAAAGCCGGCCAGCTCTTACGTGGTTGTCATGGCAGCAAAGAACTTGGCAGGGGAGGGAACTGTGAGTTCAGCTCTGTCTGCAACAACGTTTGAATCAGGTAAGAAACTCTTTACACTATGTTCTTGCTGGCTTCCTCTCCGGTCGCACCTCTCAAGGTCTGTCAGCCACCTGCTGATAGTTGTGTATTCCCTTCCCTTGGTCTCTGCCCGGTTTTCTCCCACCATCTTGCTGGCTGTCGTCATATAAGTGAAATATTCTTGAGTAAGGCATATAACTCAAAGCAAATAAATAAACAAACAAATAAATTAATTGAATTGATGTTTAGACTTTTTATGCTTATCAGATGCATTGGAATGGATTTGTTTCCAAAGAACAGAAATTTTAGAGGTGACTTAGATCAATAAACCATCTTGTGTGTCTCTTATTCGCTAAATGTTGATATCGTTCATAGCTCCCTCTGTCCCGCGATACTTTGAGGTTATATCTGTGGGTACCTACCAGGTCAGACTTAGGTGGGAAATTCCTAAGGAAACAAGAGGTCAGATCAGACAGTACCAAGTGACCTTCAGACAGAAGACTGACCAAGGTGAGAAAAATTTGCCTGGATTTCTAAGTTATGAAAAGTAAAAAAACAAAGTTAGCTCCTTTTATATTTAATTTGAACAAGTGCATGTCATTCGATGTTGAGGTTCCACAATACTTGCATTTAAACCATTTGTGAGAGAGGAAATTTCCCACATTCTTGTTTTCATTGGTCTTGGGGTTTTGGAACTGTTAATCAATTAATTTCAAGCACATGGTGAAGAGACTTTGTGTGGCTGTACCCTAAGACCACTAACCTTCACAATACCAGAAGCACATATTATTTTCTTTGTAATAAAGCCAGTCATTCCTTTTAAGGGGCATTTCTAATTATTCCTTCATATCTCGGTCTCCAGATTTGCAAACAGTCCTAACAAACTTAACTGTTCCTCCTTAAGAGGACATTTCAGATTATTCCCTGTTGTCTCCTCCAGATTTGTAGGAGACTGTCCCCATAAATCTTTTGCTTTGGGTTCGGTTAAAAGGAATGAACACTTAAACGATGGGTGTGGCTAGCACAGCAGGGTATGTCCACTACAACAACCGCACGCTTCACTGATCAGAACTTGCAGGATACCTCCCTGCTGTATTAACCATGTTAATCTTCTCTACAGGATACGTTCACAGAGCAGTAATCAAATACCAAATCAGGATAAAAATCAGTTTTCGTTTTCTTTTTTTAAATTTAGCTTTCTCACCTTTTAGTTACTTGGTTGAACAAACTGTTATGTTTTCACTGAGTTGATTGTTATGTAGCATGATGTACAGCAAACTCTCCACACTGCGTGTCTCGAATTTTACTGATCGCTCGTCTCCATAACATCTTTTGTATGAGGTCCTGTGTGTGATTGGAATTTGAAGAAATACCATTTCATCAATGAACAATGCTGCCTTTCATGTGAATAAAGCTTTTGAAAAATGCTTGCGAGGGTAAAGCAAATGTGCCCGATCACGAAAGAAGCTCCCTGTCACTGGCCACGTGTCTACCTCGGCAGGAGATAGACGTCAATCTGCCCATTCTTAAAAATAGGGAGGGCAAGAAGGCTCACGGAGAGGACATCAGTTTGCCGAATATTATTTAACTTTACGAACTACTTGACAAAACAAATAAAAATCAAGAAGAATAGTTTCTGATTTATTTACAGAAGTATTTGTATTCATGTACAGTGTACACTTTTGTCACAATGACTTCAAAGCCCACCGTTCACTATGTCGGGGGAAAATGTGAGCATACCTGTCATCCATCCCACACAAAGCATGTACACTTCATGTGGTACCTGCAACCTATAATAAACTACCAGGCAAAAGAAAGGTTTCACCGTATTTTTTGTCATAAAAAAAGTAAAAGCGCGGTTCCGGGTTTGATTCTAAGCAGGACTTAGTGTATGGCTGCATCGGCAGAGTTCGAGTTTACTGACGAAGAGGCGAGCGTCTCGCGCCAAACTGCATAAGAGAGGTTTATCCGTTTGGAGGCGGAGGCGTCATGGTTTGGGGAGGGATTTGTGACCAAATGAAGACGCAGCTGGTTATTGTGCGAGGTAATCTGACTGGCCAGCGATACGTTGATGAGGTACTGAGACCTGTCGTCATTCCTTTCCTCCAACAACAGCCAAGAGGATCGATCTTGCAACACGACAACGCAAGACCTCACATTGCCCGCATTGTTACCGACTACCTCGAGACCGCAAACGTCATCATGTTGACCTGGCCAGCCAACTCACCAGACATGAACCCCATTGAGCATCTCTGGGATCACCTTGACCGCCGTTTGACTAACCAACAGGAACTTGAGCAAGCTCTGTTAAACCTATGGAACGTTATCCCTGTTGACGTCATCCGGCGACTGACGTCAATGCGGAGGCGTGTGCTTGCTTGCATTGATGCCCAGGGTGGCCACACTCGCTACTGATGACTAGTCCTTCATTTCTGTGGATACTGTGACTTTACATGCACTTGCCAGTTAACTTTATATTTGTGTAATTTTTTCTTCTGACCCCTTGTCTCTTTCATTGTGTTTTGTGGCCAATTGAATGCCAATATTTTAAAGTCTTTTTGAGAGAATATTTCACAATGATTCCTGTTTATAAACCAATCTTCTTAATTCTTATATCTGCCTTTGTTTTTGTTTTATGGGCTCAAGAAGTGGTTGAAACCTTTCTTTTGCCTGGTAGTTTATGTGAGGTTGCGGAAGGTATCCCTCAATTTCCGATACAGCATGAATGCCTATCCTAATAATGTCCGCGGTAAATTTAGAATTGCGAAAAATTGCATAATCCATATATGTGTGTGTGTATATATATATATATATATATATATATGTTTATATATATATATGTATATATATATATATATATATATATATATATATATATATATATATATATATACCGATATGGGGACTCATTTGACTTCCTTAAATCCATTAAACCGAATAGGTAGATCGAGTTCATTTTTTCAGAGAAACAAAACTAAAGCAATGCAAGCGATTTATGAGGATGGTTTCTAAACAGTCCTGACAAGTCTAATTTATTTATTCAAAAGATATTTTTAGCTATTCCTTCATATCATCCTCAAGATTTTCAGACAATTGTGATCACAAGCCCATCGGTCCCACTCCAGGAATTCACCCTCGGGAGCCTCCGTCCTCACACCACTTACATGATACAGGTGCGAGCAGCCACAGACCTGGAGAGGGAGGCCGTAGTGTGGGGGAACCACACCGACTTTCTCGAGGTCACGACTCTGTATGCAGGTTTGTACCATTTTCTTAATCACCACTTGCCATTACAGATTATTTTAATGAACTGAAAGGCCTTCCTGAAACAATTCTTTTCTGGGAGTAACCCAAGGTTATTGGAATATTTTAGGCGGGTTGATTTTTATTATTTTATATTTTATGAAACTGGCTAATGAATAACTGGGGCTTTTTTAGGATATTAACATTGAGAGATAAATATGAAAATTCCATCCAAAACCCCAAATTTTGTGCAAGGTTGGTCAGGTTTTGAAAACATACATATTTTTAATGAAGTACATGTATTTAACAGCACTGAACCATTCAACCGTAAGTTCGTTTGGGTACAAAGGACAAAAATTCATACCTGTTATAGAATTGTTTTCTGTTTTCAGCCCCAACTGGGAGTCCCCAGAATCTCACTGTAATTTCAACTAATCCCAGAAAAATGATTGTTGCCTGGCAACCTGTCCCGGAAGAAAAGGTGAATGGACCAATCACGAGTTACATTGTAAGATATACGTCCGACTCCCCTTCCTTGATCAACCAATCAGCTACAGTCTCGGTCATGAGCAATGATGTGGTGATAACAGAGAGTGTGTTTCCATGGCGACTGTACACCGTGACTATCTCTGCCGTGAATGAAGCAGGAGAAGGCCCAGTCAGCAAACCTGTCACATTTTTAACATCAGCAGAGGGTATGTTTGTTTCTTTTTTCACTAAAATGGGCATATGTGAGTTTCATTTGGATATCATAGGGTTTTTCAAGAAATTCTCATAATTTTTTATCAAATTTATATAAAACAATTAATTTTTTATTGTTGTCATTTTTTAAATTCAAAAATTGTGTTTTTCCGAGTTATTCTAAGCATTGTCATACTGAACATTTTGATATTTTGTGAGAACTGGTTTTGTCTGCTAAGTTGAATTGTGTGAGTGTAGAAATATTATTTTCTCTGCAAAATGTCACATTTGCAACTTCAGTTTAAATACAGTACTCCATTTGTGAAGTAAGACATTTTCTCTGTTTTCAGCACCATCTACCTTTCCACAAGGTATTACAGCGAGGTCAGACTCAGGGGAGACAATTCTTGTGGCATGGAGGGTAAAGATGTGTTTCAGTGAAATTTGGTGGATTTTTTATGTGAATGTTCATACATGTATTTTATATATGTGTTTTATTTCTGAACATGTATTTATATATGTGTTGTATTTCTGAACATGTATTTATTTATTTTTATATGAGGTATAGATTTATGTTGTGGGTATCAGTGGAGATATATAAATAAGATTTGAAACTTAGAAAGTTTAGTTTTGGGATTTCATGCAGTTTAGTCTCTTACTGTGTGCAACTATTGAAATCTTAACACTGTAAAAATAGGCTTCTCATTCATGATTTACAAGAAAGAATTTCACCCCTTAAGGATTGTTATGCAGCGATTGTACATTCCTCACTTGTGCAGCCAGTACCTTCGGAGGAAAGTAACAGCCCAATCAGTGGCTACCTGGTGGAATATGGAGTGTCTGGGGAGAGTCTTCGCTCCATCGTCAACATCACAGACGGGGCAGTGTTAGAGACAACCATCAGGTAACTAACATGTTACAGTTAGTCAGGACATATTGTGCATTACATAGATGCCATCTCAGTGTCTTTAATTATATACTGTGATAGTTCCAAGTACATGTGATGAGAGTTACCATCTTGGGATTTGAACCAGCGCTGTCTGGGTCTGGAGGCTTATACATGTTTGTATAAAAGTGCTATACCAAAATCTCTTCATAGAAAAGACAATAAAAAATTTAATTGGGATTAAGATGAATTGAAACAGATCTATAAGCCACAGCCATTTTTTTTTTCTGTAATTCTGTAAAATCAACTTTTCATCAGGAATTTTCATGAGGCCAAGAGCAACCGAAAAGACCTTACTGCAGTACGCACATGCAGTTAAAAGGCAATCGGGGTTTCGAGTAACATGCAGAAACAACTGGGGTTACCTCAGGTCATAGAAATAAGTTTGACCTGATTGGTTAAAGCTGATAACATGGCGAGGCTTATGTAGTACCATGAGCGTTGGTGTCAAATAACCAGGACAGCAGTGTGAAACAAAATTTTAAGAGGGTTGGGGAGGGGGAGGTACACTGTATCTTATAAAAAAATGCTGCACATATTGAGCTGAGAGATTGCAGACATGTAGGGCACAAGACGAGGGGGGTGTTCCATCATTGATGCGGTTGTACATGTATTTAATACTGTAAATTACTGAATTCCTGACTTAGTTATTTTGTAATAAAATCAATGTTAAACAAATTGTGTAATAAAATCAGTGTTAAACAAATTGTGTAATAACATCAGTGTTAAACAAATTGTGTAATAACATCAGTGTTAAACAAAATGCAAAAGGTGCATCTATAAAAGTACCTCATTTGTTGAGCACAGAGGGATATTCCATCGTTGATGTGGTGTGTGCATATTAAATACCATAAATTACCAAATTCCTGAGTGTGCTGTGTATTGGAATCAGTGTTAAACATAGTGTGAGGGGTGGTATTTAAAAAAAATACAGCATGCTTTAACCTGAAGGTTTACATGCTTATAAAGCCCAAGGGAGATGTTCCATCGCTGACGCTATTTGTGCATAGTAGTTACCGTGAATTACCAAATTCACAATTTCATTTCATTATGTATTGAGCTGGTTGAAGTTTTGCATTCATGTGTCTCTACATGTGAGCTCTTTGGAAGCCATGCATGAGCCTTCCTATGCTGTGACGGAATGTTTAAATCATCCACGCAGACAGTGACTGTTGTCAGCTGAGTATTTTGCTCACCCAATCAGAGGGCTACAGTGGCCATCCATAGTACACGGATAACCAATCAGAGGGCTACAGTGGCCATCCATAGTACACGAATAGCCAATCAGAGGGCTACAGTGGCCATCCATGGTACACGGATAGCCAATCAGAGGGCTACAGTGGCCATCCATGGTACACGGATAGCCAATCAGAGGGCTACATTGGCCATCCATGGTACACGGATAGCCAATCAGAGGGCTACAGTGGCCATCCATGGTACATGGATAGCCAATCAGAGGGCTACAGTGGCCATCCATAGTACACGGATAGCCAATCAGAGGGCTACAGTGGCCATCCATAGTACACGGATAACCAATCAGAGGGCTACAGTGGCCATCCATAGTACACGAATAGCCAATCAGAGGGCTACAGTGGCCATCCATGGTACACGGATAGCCAATCAGAGGGCTACAGTGGCCATCCATGGTACACGGATAGCCAATCAGAGGGCTACATTGGCCATCCATAGTACACGGATAGCCAATCAGAGGGCTACATTGGCCATCCATGGTACACGGATAGCCAATCAGAGGGCTACAGCGGCCATCCATAGTACACGGATAACCAGTCATGGGAAGCGATATGCATGTCAAAGACAACTCCCCACCAGTTGATACTCGAACATCCCCACCATGAAGTTTTTGTATAATTATAGCTCAACATTTGCTCAGCCATTCACAGAATTGTTCACAGAATTGTTCACAGATTTGTTCACAGAATTGTTCACAGATTTGTTCACAGAATTGTTCACAGATTTGTTCACAGATTGTCACATGCAGTACACAATTTGAGTATTAAAGACCACTGCCTCAATTTTGTGCACGAACTCACAACAATGACGTCTTTACAACCATAACACTTCACAGATCTTATTTATTCTGATTCCATTGTCAAGTTAACTGCTATAGCAGGCAAGCTGGTGGGATTCTCTGATTCCATTGTCAAGTTAACTGCTATAGCAGGCAGGCTGGTGGGATACTCTGATTCCATTGTCAAGTTAACTGCTATAGCAGGCAGGCTGGTGGGATTCTCTGATTCCATTGTCAAGTTAACTGCTATAGCAGGCAAGCTGGTGGGATACTCTGATTCCATTGTCAAGTTAACTGCTATAGCAGGCAGGCTGGTGGGATTCTCTGATTCCATTGTCAAGTTAACTGCTATAGCAGGCAAGCTGGTGGGATACTCTGATTCCATTGTCAAGTTAACTGCTATAGCAGGCAAGCTGGTGGGATACTCTGATTCCATTGTCAAGTTAACTGCTATAGCAGGCAAGCTGGTGGGATACTCTGATTCCATTGTCAAGTTAACTGCTATAGCAGGCAGGCTGGTGGGATTCTCTGATTCCATTGTCAAGTTAACTGCTATAGCAGGCAAGCTGGTGGGATACTCTGATTCCATTGTCAAGTTAACTGCTATAGCAGGCAAGCTGGTGGGATACTCTGATTCCATTGTCAAGTTAACTGCTATAGCAGGCAGGCTGGTGGGATTCTCTGATTCCATTGTCAAGTTAACTGCTATAGCAGGCAAGCTGGTGGGATACTCTGATTCCATTGTCAAGTTAACTGCTATAGCAGGCAGGCTGGTGGGATACTCTGATTCCATTGTCAAGTTAGCTGCTATAGCAGGCAAGCTGGTGGGATTCTCTGATTCCATTGTCAAGTTAACTGCTATAGCAGGCAGGCTGGTGGGATTCTCTGATTCCATAGTCAAGTTAACTGCTATAGCAGGCAAGCGGGTGGGATTCTCTGAATGCCCTATTGTTTCCATGGGAGAGTCTGGCAGTGGATGGTCACAGGTTTTCCCTGGGCTCTGCTCGTATTCCTCCCACCCTAATGCTGGCTGTAATCGTATAAGTGAAATATTTTTATGGCATAAAGTCCAGTCAAACAAAAAAATGGATAATAACTACTTCTATTTCAGGTTCCCCCCAGGCTGTGCCCGGTTTCCTCCCACCGTAATGCTGGCCACCGTCGTATAAGTGAAATATTCTTGAGTATGGCGTAAAACACCAATCAAATAAATAAATAAATACTTGTATTGCAGAGACTTACTGCCCTACACTACGTATGAGATCAGAGTAGCAGCTTACACCACTGAGGTAACACCAGGTCAGAGTCCGTATAGTCCGGCACAGACAGTCAGGACAAGAGAACAGGGTATTTATACATGCTCTGACTTCTTAATTCCTTAAAGTCAACATTAAGATTGACAAAAATATTCACTGAAACCAGAAAAATGTTTATTAATGTAAATAGAATTAAATTGTATGCCTGCAGACTGGGTTAACTCTGTTCTACACTGTATTTAATGATAGACATTGAATTTATATGAAACACCATATAATATATTTATGTTATATTTTATTTACATGAAAAAATAGCTTATATTTTTTACTGTAGTGTTTTTTCTCACCTGGATTTTGAATAACCTTCTGTTGTAGCTGCGGGGTCGATAAGAAACCTGACCTACACTGTCACACCTGACACCATCTCGTTAACCTGGCTACCCCCAGGTGTGACAAATGGCGTGTTGGTTAAGTATGTCATTAGATACCAGCCTCTGGGGAACAACCAAAGCACAGGTGAGAGATTAACAGCTACTCTCATTCTAGATCTTGGATCTGTTTCACTCTTCCCAGTGTAACTTTCAGAAATAAAAGTACATGTGGACAGTGGCCGACTGGTCTTGTAACCTTGGGGAACAATGAAATGATACAGTGGCAGGTTTTAACAAGTGATGAAACCACAGGTTAAACATGTGCCCTCACAGGTGTTACAATGTTGGCCACATTTGCCCTCACTGGCGTTACAATGTTGGCCACATTTGCCCTCACTGGTGTTACAATGTTGGCCACATTTGCCCTCACTGGTGTTACAATGTTGTTCTCACAGGTGTTACAATGTTGTCCTCACAGGTGTTACAATGTTGGCCACATTTGCCCTCACTGGTGTTACAGTGTTGTCCTCACAGGTGTTACAATGTTGTCCTCACTGGTGTTACAATGTTGTCCTCACTGGTGTTACAATGTTGTCCTCACAGGTGTTACATTGTTGGCCACATTTGCAGTCACTGGTGTTACAATTTTGGCCACATTTGCCCTCACAGGTGTTACAATTCCGGCCATATTTGACTCCATAGGCGATACAATGTTGGCCTCTCAAGCATTAAAATTTTGGCCACATTTGCCCTCACAGGTGTGACAGTTTTCACCACATTTGACTCCACAGATGTTACAATCTTGGTCTCACAGGTGTTACAATTTTAGCCACATTCTTCCTCACAAGCATTACAATTTCAGCCACATTTGCCCTAACAAGCATTACAATTTTGTCCTCACAGGCGTTACAATTTTGGCCACATTTGCTCTCTCGGGCATTGTAATTTTGACAAATCTCCACATACATTCAAATCTTGGTGTAACAGGTTTTACAATTTCAGTGACGTTTGCCCTCACGTGTCACAATTTTGGCCTCACATGCGTCACAATTTTGGCCATATTTGCCTCACAGGTTTTACAATTTCGGCCACATTTGCCTTCACAGGCATTCCAATTTTGACAAAGTGTGACTTTACAGACATTACAATCTTGGCCTCACAGACATTACAATTTTGGCCACATTTGCCCGCACAGGTGTTACAATTTAGGGCACTTATGCCCTATTAGGCATTACCATTTTGCTCCCACAGACATTACAGTTTTTGCCCCTTTTTTAAAATTCTTTGGATTAATCTGTGTAATTATTATTTTGTGTTGGTTCAAATGTTTAGTTTTTGAGATTTTCTTGTCAGATCCTAAAGTTGTGAGTGCAATACCAAGCACAATTTCTGTGACGATAGCAAATCTTCAGAGTGACACAGATTATCAGGTGAATGTGACGGCGGAGAATGGAGCTGGGGAAGGGGAGACAACCTCCCTTGTAATCAAAACAGGTACACTATACACAACAGCATGTTATCCTTTTGACATGACTAGTATGGCCAATTTGCCATATGTGATAATATTATTTAAGTAAATGGTACCATTCACTCATATCTTAATATATCTTTGAAGAATTCCACTTTGTTGTTGTTGTCTTTCTTGGCAGTTTATTTTAAACTTTGTAAAAGTAAATTAATACCAACAGTTACATTTAATTCAGAGTTTTCTCTTTAATCCACCAATGGGTTTTAGAACAAGGATGCTGTATAATTCTTCAACCTTTTTGCATGTTTGCAAGAATTTATTCTGGCACATTCTTAAAGCATAATTCTATGTGGAGTGATCAGGTTATACTTTTGGTGAAGCCCTGAAATTGGCCAGCCCAACCACTGCAGCTTTGTCTCCAAAATCAGTTTGAAAAGGTCCACAAATCACACTGTATGTTTGTCTCCAAAATCAGTTTGAAAAGGTCCACAAATCACACTGTATGTTGGTCCCCAAAATCAGTTTGAAAAGGTCCACAAATCACACTGAATGTTTGTCTCCAAAATCAGTTTGAAAAGTTCCACAAATCACACTGTATGTTGGTCTCCAAAATCAGTTTAAAAAGGTCCACAAATCACACTGTATGTTGGTCTCCAAAATCAGTTTGAAAAGGTCCACAAATCACACTGTATGTTGGTCTCCAAAATCAGTTTGAAAAGGTCCACAAACCACACTGTATGTTGGTCTTTCATATGCTGAAAGGTTGAGGATTTGGGATACTGTAATTTTGCTAATATAATTCCCATGGGTATTTTTTGCTGGGTCATTTTGTTTGGTTACGTGTTCAAATCTCCCCAGTCGGTTCATTTTGTTAGGTTACCTGTTCAAATCTCACCTGTTGGTCCATTTTGTTTGGTTACGTGTTTAAATCTCACCAGTCGGTCTATTTTGTTAGGTTACTTGTTCAAATCTCACCTGTTGGTCCAGTTTGTTTGGTTACGTGTTTAAATCTCATCAGTTGATCAGTTTGTTTGGTTACGTGTTCAAATCTCACCTGTTGGTCCAGTTAGTTTGGTTACATGTTCAAATGTCCCCTGTTGGTCAGTTTGTTTGGTTACGTGTTCAGATCTCACCTGTTGGTCAGTTTGTTTGGTTACGTGTTCAAATCTCACCTGTTGGTCCAGTTTGTTTGTTTGGTTCCTGTTCAAATCTCACCTGTTGGTTTGTTTGGTTACATGTTCAAATCTTACCTGTTGGTCCAGTTTATTTGGTTATGTGTTCCAATCTCAACTGTTGGTCAGTTTGTTTGGTTACGTGTTCAAATCTCACCTGTTGGTCAGTTTGTTTGGTTACGTGTTCAAATCTCACCTGCTGGTCCAGTTTGTTTGGTTATATGTTCAGATGTCCCCTGTTGGTCAGTTTGTTTGGCTTCCTGTTCAGATCTCACCTGTTGGTCCAGTTTGTTTGGTTACCTGTTTAAATCTCACCTGTTGGTCCAGTTTGTTTGGTGACATGTTCAAATCTCACCTGTTGGTCAGTTTGTTTGGCTTCCTGTTCAGATCTCACCTGTTGGTCAGTTTGTTTGGTTACGTGTTCAGATCTCACCTTTTGGTCCAGTTTGTTTGGTTACCTGTTCAAATCTCACCTGTTGGTCCAGTTTGTTTGGTTACGTGTTCAAATCTCACCTGTTGGTCAGTTTGTTTGGTAACGTGCTCAAATCTCACCTGTTGGTCAGTTTATTTGGTTACGTGTTCAAATCTCACCTGTTGGTCCAGTTTGTTTGGTTACGTGTTCAAGTCTCCCCTGTTGATCAGTTTGTTTGGCTTCCTGTTCAAATCTCACCTGTTGGTCAGTTTGTTTGATTACGTGTTCAAATCTCACCTGTTGGTCAGTTTGTTTGGTTACCTGTTCAAATCTCACCTGTTGGTCAGTTTGTTTGGTTACATGTTCAAATGTCCTCTGTTGGTCAGTTTATTTGGTTACCTGTTCAAATCTCACCTGTTGGTCAGTTTGTTTGGTTACCTGTTCAAATCTCACCTGTTGGTCAAGTTTGTTTGGTTATGTGTTCAAATCTCACCTGTTGGTCAGTTTGTTTGGTTACCTGTTCAAATCTCACCTGTTGGTCAGTTTGTTTGGTTACCTGTTCAAATCTCACCTGTTGGTCAAGTTTGTTTGGTTATGTGTTCAAATCTCACCTGTTGGTCAGTTTGTTTGGTTACCTGTTTAAATCTCACCTGTTGGTCCAGTTTGTTTGGTTACCTGTTTAAATCTCACCTGTTGGTCCAGTTTGTTTGGTTACCTGTTCAAATCTCACCTGTTGGTCAGTTTGTTTGGTTACCTGTTTAAATCTCACCTGTTGGTCCAGTTTGTTTGGTTACCTGTTCAGATCTCACCTGTTGGTCAGTTTGTTTGGTTACCTGTTTAAATATCACCTGTTGGTCCAGTTTGTTTGGTTACCTGTTTAAATCTCACCTGTTGGTCCAGTTTGTTTGGTTACCTGTTCAGATCTCACCTGTTGGTCAGTTTGTTTGGTTACCTGTTTAAATCTCACCTGTTGGTCCAGTTTGTTTGGTTACCTGTTTAAATCTCACCTGTTGGTCAGTTTGTTTGGTTACCTGTTCAAATCTCACCTGTTGGTAAGTTTGTTTGATTACATGTTCAAATCTCACCTGTTGGTCAGTTTGTTTGGTTACGTGTTCAGATCTCACCTGTTGGTCCAGTTTGTTTGGTGACATGTTCAAATGTCCCCTGTTGGTCAGATTATTTGGTTACCTGTTCAAATCTCACTTGTTGGTCCAGTTTGTTTGGTTACCTGTTCAAATCTCACCTGTTGGTCAGTTTGTTTGATTACCTGTTCAAATCTCACCTGTTGGTCCAGTTTTTTTGGTTACCTGTTCAAATCTCACCTGTTGGTCAGTTTGTTTGATTACGTGTTCAAATCTCACCTGTTGGTCAGTTTGTTTGATTACGTGTTCAAATCTCACCTGTTGGTCCAGTTTGTTTGGTGACATGTTCAAATGTCCCCTGTTGGTCAGATTATTTGGTTACCTGTTCAAATCTCACTTGTTGGTCCAGTTTGTTTGGTTACCTGTTCAAATCTCACCTGTTGGTCAGTTTGTTTGATTACCTGTTCAAATCTCACCTGTTGGTCCAGTTTTTTTGGTTACCTGTTCAAATCTCACCTGTTGGTCAGTTTGTTTGATTACGTGTTCAAATCTCACCTGTTGGTCAGTTTGTTTGATTACGTGTTCAAATCTCACCTGTTGCTCAGTTTGTTTGGTTACCTGTTTAAATCTCACCTGTTGGTCAGTTTGACATCATATTAAGACGACCTTCTTTTACTATGAGAAAATTTCTTGGAATGATGTGTTTAGGAAGTTCAGCAAAACTAATCCCAGTTTAAATGGTAAGTGTGATGCAAAGCAAACTCCAAAAAGTCAAATAAATGCTGAAACCGTCCTTCTCTGTCCCTCACTCACCAGCTCTTCAGGTAGCAGCCTCCCCAGATGTCACAGAACCTGCCTCCCCTGCCTTGGGTAGCCCCTCCCCCACACGCAAAGAGGACAGCAGCAAGAACCTCCCAGCTATCGTGGCTGGGTGCCTGACAGGTGGCTTAGCTCTCCTTGCTATCATTGGGATCATCATCTACAAGTGTCTGAAGAAACGCCGCCACAAAAATGATGAGAGATACTGTAAGTTGATCACTACAATTTTTTATTTCATATATTTAAGCAAGAAAGTCACCCCTCAAAATTTTTTTTTTTGCAAGCAACTAAAAAATCAGAAATTATTATTTTTGGTCATGAAACAGGTATTTTTCGACTTTCCAAACAAACCGCAAAACACCCCTCTGTGAGGAATAGAACTCCCTTTAAAGGCGAAATTACAGCCACATTCAAAATTGTATATCAAACGGAGTTTATTTTTTTATTAATGTATTTTTTGAGTATTTTCAGATTAAATTATTAAAGTATTGTAAAACTCATTAGTTGAGGATTATTATTATTATTATTATTATTATAGATTTTTGACAAGCTGGAATTTCTGCAATTTGAAATTGAGGGTCAGTAGCTTGATTTGGATGAATTCATTGCAATAATAATTTTGGGCATAATTAAAACAGTGGGATAAAATTGACAGGAAAAGCTAGAAAGAAAAACTATTTCAATTCATTATGGAACTGTGCCATGTTTTAGGTATTAACCTTTTCGTAAATCACTTTTCACTTTCACTTCGTTTCGTAAATCACATCAGTTCACAAATACTGTTGATCATAAACATAATATGTCAACTTATTCTGTAATGGATCACGTTGTGTTGCTGCTATCAGAATTATGGTAAGAGCTACTTCCCCTGGTGGTTGGTTGCTATAGTAACAGTGCCTTATACATTTGATATGGTTATACATACATGGAACTTGAGAGATTTTTCACCTTACAGGTACATGTAAACGGGGTCTCTTTGTAAGTGAGATAACCTTAAGCATGAGACCCGAATAAAGTCGCCTTATGGAGCAAAAATGGTATAGTTGTATAAAAAGGGAAAACAGTAAAACAATTTCAGACAAGGTTTCTCCAGTTAATCACCCTGATATAGGCTCTTTTGTACAGAAATGCGATCAGTTCTTTTTTGTACAGAAATGCAATCAGTTCTGTAAAAATCATCAAAATCTGGGTCAATTTCTGTTAATAATTAATAAAATACAATTTCACACGCCATACTTCTTACCAGTTTAGTACCACAAGGTGATTAGTTGATGAAACATTCCGTGATATTATGATTAATTTACTGTGCTGTAATTTAGATTTTATGCACATTAGTGTGGGCACTCCCGTTTTCTTGTTCTTGTTCTTCATAAGCCAAGTACAGTAGGCATTTCTGGAATCCCTGTGAGTGAACAAAGTCGGCTAATAAGACGCGAATTTATGGTAGTTGCTAACGGTGCCAGTGAGTTAGCATAACCAACTGGATGCGAGATGTCTTGTCAGTCTAGCAAATACCTGTACCATAAAATCAAGCCTTTTAGTGGCCTTGGTTTGTGAGGCTCCATCCTGTCTTGTCCACACCTACGTGAACTCATGATTCCTGGAATGCAGACTTGGCTAATTCGAGAGCTTGCTAAATTTGAAGGTTTTTTTTTGCTTTTTTGGGTATTATTAAAATGGCGATCTTGTCATAAATTCACCATTTTCAGGAATTGGAGAACTGAATATTTTTGTTCTGTATGTTCAGTTGGGTGGAAAAATTGTTAGGCCTTTTTGTTTGGTTATTTTGGGCATGCTGTGTTTTGGGCACATCTTTGGGTTTCTTTCATACAACCTATGACCTATGGTTTAACCTGATCCCCTAGATGATATCCCTATATAAGCTTGCATCAAAATGACTCCAGAATGGTTGAGGGCACCAAAGTTCCTTGTTTAGACATGTACATGAAGGCTTAAAAATATAAGCTTTATTATAGGTCATGGTATATGTACAGTCATATTTAAGTTAATCTCAGATAATAGGATTCATGCAGGTATGTGTTGTGTATTACAAATGTCTCCATACCACGATTATAACAGAAGAATAGTGCCAATCACATACACTGCCACGTCTTAGGCAATTATACAACTGGTATTAAGCTTATTCAGTCATAAATGGTTTTTGTCAATTCTGCGACTGAATACAAGAAAATGCTTGATCACACATGCTGTAATCCGTGCCATTGGGCTGGAATTCAGCCCCTCACTTTGTAAATGTTTTATAATGTGCGTCACGGTCTGATGGTGGATTAGTTTTGAGTTATGATTGACAGGTGGGATTAATGGGTGCTGTTTGATCAGGCGCAGGTTTAGACGTGTTAAGGGTATCTCTGTACACCTCTGATTGTAATCTGATTACCTGTGGATGAGTGTTACCTTTACTCTGAATATTCTACCTAAAATGGCACATTATTACCGACAGAAAAGCACTTTTTGACATAGCATAATGTTGATCTTTTGAAGAAATGAGTTAAAATCGTGATCAACTAAGACTGCAACTTTCATCCATAAAGGCATACATGTATGCATGTATTTTTTTTATAATATGGGGGTCTTGGAAACAGATGGTCTCCAAGCAGGGTAGAACCTGTATGACTCTTTTTTTTTTGTTTGAGTGGTGTTTTACGCAGTACCCAAGAATATTTCACTTATGCAGCGGCTGCCATCATTAGGGTGGGAGGAAATGGAGGCAGAGCCTGGGGGGACCCCATGAACATCCGCAGGTTACTAGCAGACCCTCCTACTTACAGATGAGGAGCATCATTAGGGTGGGAGGAAATGGAGGCAGAGCCTGGGGGGACCCCATGAACATCCGCAGGCTACTAGCAGACCCTCCCACTTACAGATGAGGAGCATCGTTAGGGTGGGAGGAAGTGGGGGCAGAGCCTGGGGGGACCCCATGAACATCCGCAGGCTACTAGCAGACCCCCCTACTTACAGATGAGGAGGAAGTCAGCATGAGCTGGACTTGAACTCACACCAACCGCATTGGTGGGAGGCTCCTGAATCTTCGCTAACCCTCCTTGTCGCAGAAGCCCCACATGCATGTACAAGTATGTATCGCCATCTAGCACTAACACACGTGTAGTGTTAGAGATACATGTAATCTGATGTCTTTGATCACAAAATCATACATATATAAATTGGACCTGTTTTCTCTCTCTCTCTTTTTTTCTCTCTCTATCTCTCTTTCTCTTTTTCCCTCTCTCTCTCTCTATCCCATTTCATTTTTTTCAATTCCTCAATCTTTCCACAGATGAAAGAGCAACTTTCAGTGTCTTTATGCACATCAATCAGTTAATCTACAGGTTGATATAAACACTATGTTATATTGTAAATCTACAGGCTATTATATTATACAACTATGAGTCTTAGCTGTATATTATAAAGCTGTTTTTTTTTATATTTTATTTGTTTTCCTTTATTTATTAATCAGTTGGTTAACAATTTAAAGAATTATTTTAAAAAATGAAAATTCTCAGTAAATTGACAGGCTAGTATAAAGCATTTTTTTGTGGCCATGTGTGGGGTGGGGTTTGGATGACCTCATGAGTGCCACTGTTAGGACTATTACGGTACGCATTGTTCATGTTGCTGTGACCTGGCCATCTCAAGGATTATCTTACCACAAGGTCAGAGGTCATGGTTGTTATGGTTAGAGGGTATTACTGTAGAGGTTTCATTACCACACAGTCCTGATCTGTTCACAGCAAGGCTGAGTTCTGCAGCAACAACGTAATCTGATGTAATGTTGGATGATGCTTTGTAAGCATTTTATATTACGTATATATTTTCACATTTCCCCCTGAGATTTTACCTGTTTAATTACAAATTTATTATTGAGTGATGATTTTTTTGCTTTGATAATGAAGATATTATGAGATGGTTTTTTAATTTGTTGAACCTAAAATATGGAGCATGGTTTAAAACCACTGCGCTGTTTTAGTGTTTGTTATTTTTGGGTGCGTATTTATAACAGTACACTGTAATTTAATGTATCAACTGTGTAAGGTAATAGTAACACCCTATTTGATTTATTTATTTATTTATTTATTTATTTGGTGTTTTGCACCATACTCAAGAATATTTCACTTATATGATGGTGGCCAGCATTATGACAGGAGGAAACCAGGCAGAGAAACCCCCAATCATCCCACCCTATTTTAGGTCATAATTGATATCTTGCATGTTGATATATGTACTATAAAATGGATTTGCAATGTTTCAAAATGTTGTGCGAGACATTATGTGTATTTTGTTTTACTCCTTTTTTTCCTTTTTCTTCAGTTGGTTTAAGTTTTATTTTGGTCTGGGTGAATATATATTTACTATGGAATTGGTATACATTTAAGTAGAGGAATTTCCAACAAGAAAATTAAAACAAACATGCCTCTGATATACTTTTTTGTGCAGGCCCTGTTTGTGTTTGCTATACATACATTTACCTGACATAAATGTTTTTGTGTGCTTGATTTTTGTTTATGCAAGATTATTTCAGATTTATAAGTTTAAAGGGAATTCTCCTTACAAGTTCAGACTGCTCGCTGCCATTGGAAGGAAATCAGTGTGTTCAGAACTATAGGGCACTGAGTCTCAAACAGCCAGATCATATGTGTATTTCCTGTTTACACACATGCCATCTAGACATCGCAGTAACATGCTGGGAATTCCATCATATAAATGGAACATTCATTATTGTGTAATGTTTCAACTGCCCTAGTTTTTGCGGCTTTTTTAACCGCTTGTGCAACCGACAATTTCAAACATTCTGAGAGAACTGTGAGGTGTATAAATGATTTGCACTGTCTTTGTGACGCACACAAATCACCTTGGTCTTTTTCATAATAATGGTATGCATGAATTCCACCGAAATAAAAATGGTAAAAACTGCGTTTGAGATAGAAAAGGTTGAAGATTTACACTCCATGTCTTTTTTCATGGACTAGCTACAAATTACAATTACTTTACGTAATGTCACACATAAATCTTTAATGTTCGATGTATTTGTCATTTTCAGATATGTCTAAAGTAGAAGAAGACCTGGACAGCATCGGTGATCTTCAGATAAAAAGGTGACATTTTGATTTATTTATCTGATAGTTACCTAACCCTCACACTCAAGAATTTCACACGTACTATGGCCATCAGTTTCCGGGGCTCCTAGAGCGTCACAGACCGCTCTTTGTGGAGGGAAGATGTAGAAATTGCCTGTCCAAGGCAGAGATTAAACTTCCATTTCGTGTGTCTAAGTCTTATTGAAAGACAAGCATCGATAATTGAGCACACACCACAATGACCCAGGAACTTTAAGCCTCACAGATCGTGCTCCAGCCATATGTGGGAAGGTCTTTCAGCAACCTACAGATGGTCAGGGGATTCAGAGCCCGGTTTCCTCCCACCATAATGCTGGCGACTGTGGTATAAGTGAAATATTCTTGAGTACAGCGTTAAACACCAATCAAACAAATAAATGAATTGACCAGACTAAAAAGCCCACTCCCTGACATGTTGAGCACTAAACTCTGTTGTACATTTACCTGTGTTTTTTTTATTTCTCCACCTGAACTTGAGATTCACTCATAAACAGAACCAATTTAGCACATACATGTTATCGGAGACCACCAACACAGTTAAGCAGTGGCAGATGGTCAGCTCTGGCAAAATCTTGCCCATTTAATCCAGTTTTGACTGACACGCTGAAAGATTCGACGGAACAACTGACTAATGAAACTGCTTGCTCAAAGCTGAAAGCCTGGAGCTGATCAGAGAGTAAGCCTCTTCTGGGGAGCGATGTGTACATTGATGTGCTATGGAAGCTTTGCTAAACATACATGTAGGCTCTAGCGGACTATCACATGCTCCAATTTAATAATTTTGACAGATAAAGCATTACAATTCCCGACTACAGTTATTTTTCAAGTCTGATTCAAAGTCATCTTTGTTTTTTCTAATGCAAAGCTCATGCATTCATTGATTTTGGCCTTCAGGATATTTAGTAGAATTGTTGTACTCTGTTTGATGCATCTGACCTTCAATTTCTCCTGCTTTTGTTTTTTTTTTTTCTAATTTAAATACTGTGGATTACCAGATTCGTGACTTAGTGTAGTATGTATTAAAATCAAAGTTAAATATAAAGTACTATATGGATTGACCTGAAGTTTTACATGCATACAAAGCACATTGACACAAGGGGGATGTTTCATCGCTGATGCTCTGTGTGAATATTTATTACCGTAAATTACCAATGCTTCTCCTACATGTTAACTGTAGGCTAAGTTCACTTTTTGTTTAGTATATATATTTTTCAGGCTTTCACAAGTATTTTTGGTCTCACTGGTGTCACTGGGGCATTAGGTCAGGAGGTTACATCTGCCTGACAAAATGCTACCCTCAGTTACCGTAAACCACCCAAAATTTCACCTCCCCCCCCTCAAAATTTTTAGTTTATCAGCAGGAAATTATTCTATCTTCCTGCTCACAAGCACAAGTTAAAACACCTTTCTAGGAACAGTGGAGCTCTAACCTTTGGTCATGTACCATATCTCTACTCATAAGGCAATATAGCAGAATCACAAGTGCTGTTTATTTTTCCGAACCACACAAATTTGTTTCTTATTCATTTGCAAATCTTGTGTAACCTGTTTTGTTTCACTCACGAGAATGACACCTGTTTTCACTGGTTTCCTTGTTTCAGTAGTACTAGAGACCCCACGCCCTGCGCCCCTTCTCCCTCACCCCCACCCAGCCGCCCGCACCCCTGTCCTGTAGACGCACCCCCTAGTGGCAGCCAGATTCAGGTTCAAGCTGTTATCAACAACAACAACCAATCACCGGTAAGTTATGCACCATGATAGTCACCTATAATTATGTTTAAGTTTTCCGTTGTTATGTTGTGAATTTTGTTTTTATTCACATATTACTAAAAAAAACTGTGGGTGTTGATTAAAATATATGCATTGCAAGCTACATTTGTCCACCTTGGAGACATATTTGTCAATATCCTTTGTGAAAAATTCACCAGAAAAAAAATACCATTTTCTATTTATTGAATTTTCTTTTTGTTGAATTTTTTTTTTCTGTCTTGTAGACAATGCCTCAATCTTCCAGAGCAAAGAAACTATCAGGTGAGCTGGTCGGGTGGTTCTATTCTTCGGCCTTGAGACAGTCATCCAGTTCCAGGGCAAACCAGGAAACTTTTGGGAACAGAGAGAAAACCATCATTCAGATGCATGTCATTGAATAATACTGTTCACCACGTATAACTAAATGAGTCCTCCAGCACAAAATCTACAGCAGTTTCTGTACATACATATGACCCTTTGAGAGTTACTGAAGAAAATGTTTAACACCATGCAGATTTGTTGGAATGTAGGAAAACAGTCAAGAGTTAACGCTGATCCTTTATCACCCTTTTAAAATCCTTTGGCTTTGGGAACACTTTGCAGGCCAGACTGAACGGTATTGTTGAGGTGTCAGACACAGAACTTTGCACACATGTATAAGGTTTGAAGGTCAGACTGAACGGTATTGTTGAGGTGTCAGACACAGAACTTTGCAGACATGTATAAGGTTTGAAGGTCAGACTGAACGGTATTGTTGAGGTGTCAGACACAGAGCTTTGCATACATGTATAAGGTTTGAAGGTCAGACTGAACGGTATTGTTGAGGTGTCAGACACAGAGCTTTGCATACATGTATAACGTTTGAAGGTCAGACTGAACGGTATTGTTGAGGTGTCAGACACAGAGCTTTGCATACATGTATAAGGTTTGAAGGTCAGACTGAACGGTATTGTTGAGGTGTCAGACACAGAGCTTTGCATACATGTATAAGGTTTGAAGGTCAGACTGAACGGTATTGTTGAGGTGTCAGACACAGAACTTTGCATACATGTATAAGGTTTGAAGGTCAGACTGAACGGTATTGTTGAGGTGTCAGACACAGAACTTTGCATACATGTATAAGGTTTGAAGGTCAGACTGAACGGTATTGTTGAGGTGTCAGACACAGAACTTTGCATACATGTATAAGGTTTGAAGGTCAGACTGAATGGTATTGGTGAGGTGTCAGACACAGAACTTTGCATACATGTATAAGGTTTGAAGGTCAGACTGAACGGTATTGTTGAGGTGTCAGACACAGAACTTTGCATACATGTATAAGGTTTGAAGGTCAGACTGAACGGTATTGTTGAGGTGTCAGACACAGAACTTTGCATACATGTATAAGGTTTGAAGGTCAGACTGAACGGTATTGTTGAGGTGTCAGACACAGAACTTTGCATACATGTATAAGGTTTGAAGGTCAGACTGAACGGTATTGTTGAGGTGTCAGACACAGAGCTTTGCATACATGTATAAGGTTTGAAGGTCAGACTGAACGGTATTGGTGAGGTGTCAGACACAGAACTTTGCATACATGTATAAGGTTTGAAGGTCAGACTGAACGGTATTGTTGAGGTGTCAGACACAGAACTTTGCATACATGTATAAGGTTTGAAGGTCAGACTGAACGGTCTGTATATGATGCATGTAGAAAATTGTGAAATTGCAATCAAGGGAAAGTTTTCATTGTGGAGTTACGCTACTTCATCAACCATTTCAACCACCACAACGACCAGTATTCTGAAACATTCTGAGATAACTACGCTGTAAGGGGCGTAGAGAAATAATTTGCACAGTCTTATGAAGCTTGCATCTTTTGTGACACAAACAACTCATTTTTGGTGTCATTTTCATAATGATTGTATGCATAAATTCCACTGCAACAAGTGCTTCAGAGGGTGAAAAGGTTGAATTTAGTATTTTTATTCACTTTGCCAGTATTTTCCCTTTACCCCTGGAACTCTTGATAGATACATACAAATATGATATCACATACAAATATAATACCACATACAAATATAATATCAGACAAATATAATACCACATACAAATTCGCAGACAAATCACAGACAATTCGTATATGATATTATATTTGCCTGTGATATTATATCACATACGAATATGATACCACATATGAATATAATACCACATACAAATATAATACCACATACGAATATATCAGACAATTCGTATATATTATATTTGCCTGTGATATTATATCACATACGAATATAATACCACATGCAAATATAATACCACATACGAATATAATACCACATACAAATATAATACCACATACAAATATAATACCACATACAAATATATCACAGACAAATATATCACAGACATATACCACAGACAAATATATCACAGACAAATATCACATACCAGTATTTCCACATTTTTGTGCTTTGTCATTCTTCTGAAGTGTTCGAAAGAAGAAATCCAAGATTGTCCAGGATTGTCTTACCACAAGTTGCAAGTTACCTTTGTAATACCCCTCCCCCATTCCCTCTTTCCTCAGGTATAGACAACGCAGGATTTGTGGACAGCACCCTGGGTACCAGAGAGGGAAGTGTTCGGTTGTCAGCAGATCAAGTCTATTCTCAGGTAAGACTGCTCTCTGGATGAAACTCTGAACAATAGCACTAACTGCGGTACTAATTCCTCCTCCTCCCATAATAATAAGAGAAAAAGTGGACGGGAAATTTGTGGACAAAAATAGATGTGGAGCATTTGCGATATCCAACGTTTGTTCAAGACCAATTTTCTGTCTGTAAGTCACATGTGAGGAAAAGTTTGTCAGCGAATTGCCCGTAGGTCGATGGTTTTAGAGAATAATTCTAGAATAAAGCATTAACAATAAAATATATTAAACAAGCTGTAGGTGAATGATGAACAAGAAATCAACCAATCAGGGCTCTTGTTTATATTTTCTGCAGATTGATCGGTCGCGGAAGAAGCAGTATCGGATGAGAACAGAAAGTGCAGCAGCCATCGCTGTGGAGCGTAACCGTGGTATTCAGGTGCTTACAGGTGATAAGGACTCGCTGATAAACAATGAAGCCGAGATCGTTTACGATGAAAGGACGGCATTGTGATGTTTGCTGATCATAGTGGATTGAACATTAGAGCTGATATTGTTCACGATGAAAGGACGGCATTTTGATGTTTGCTGATCATAGTGGATTGAACATTAGAGCTGACATTGTTCACGATGAAAGGACGGCATTGTGATGTTTGCTGGTAATAGAGAATTGAACATTAGAGCTGACATTGTTCACGATGAAAGGATGGCATTGTGATGTTTGCTGATCATAGTGGATTGAACATTAGAGCTGACATTATTCACGATGACAGGACGGCATTGTGATGTTTGCTGATCATAGTGGATTGAACATTAGAGCTGACATTGTTCACGAATAAAGGACGGCATTTTGATGTTTGCTGATCATAGTGGATTGAACATTAGAGCTGACATTGTTCACGATGAAAGGACAGCATTGTGATGTTTGCTGGTAATAGAGACTTGAACGATGCAGCTGACATTGTTCACGATGAAAGTTATGGCATTGTGATGCGTGTGGATCGTGCAGTATTAAATCGATGAAGCTTTGAAGCCTGTGTGATGATAAAGGGATTGTACTGTGGTATGTTTAGAAATTGGGATTGATTACGTGTATGATGAAAGGAAGGCACTGATGCTGATCAAGGAGTTATAAATGATGAAGCCAACACCATTCAAAATGAAAATACTTTATGTGCTGTCGCTAGTGATAACGAAGGAAGCTCTAAGAGATAGTTTGTTATGAATGGACTCCACTGTGATAAATTTAAGAGCTGAACAAAACATTCTTGGAGCAATGAAGCTGAGACAGTTCAGAATGAAAATAAGCTATAGTTATATGTGCCTAGTGATAGTTATAGAGTGATAACGAAGGAAGCTGTAAGATATACATTTAGTTTGTCATGAATAGATCCATGTACCACTGTGATAAATATAAGAGCTGAATGAAACACTCTTTAAGCAATGAAGCAGAGCCATACAAGAAGCAAAGAGGAAATCATTGCCTGGGCTGAAGAACAATCTTTTGGTTACTGCGATGCAAACACTTGAAGTTCTGAAGCAAATATATAGTTGAAACGGTTGTAATTATTGATATGGTGCCATTGATGAAAATAAGGTTGTTCACACCATGGTGTACATAAAAGGCCAAATTTGTATATTTAGGCATTATGATTTCATGCTGCTTGGTAGAGGAGTACTGTTTGTTTCTGTGGCTTTTCAGACAAAATCTGATGCACAAACATCAGTATTCTTAATACATGTACCTGTTTGAGACATGGCCGGCAAATTTGAATACCTGGCCAAACCAAGTTCCCTAATTCTGGAACCTTTTCAAGCAACTCTGCAACCAATTTTTGGTGTCATTTTCATAATTACATTATGCGTAAATTCCATTTGTCGTCATATGACTGAAAAATTGTTGAGTACGATGTTAAACCCTAAGCATTCACTCACTCACTCATAAATTCTACTGAAAAAAAATACTTTAGTGGTTGAAAAGGTTGCAGGTTTACAGTAGTAATTTGAAGATTTACAGTAGTAATTTAAAGATTTACAGTAGTAATTTGAAGATTCCCAATTTTCTTTGTCAAGTTGCACATGACAAGAAGGGTGACAATTATGCTCTTGTAATTTACAGCTGTCGAAAAAAAAAATTAGGTGCACATAATATGTAGCCAAATTCCTTGTGCCATATTTATGTACAACTTACATGTACATATGTGTGTGGCTGGCAACTTACATGTGCACGTGTGTGTGGCTGGCAACTTACATGTACACGTGTGTGTGGCTGGCAACTTACATGTACACGTGTGTGTGGCTGGCAACTTGCATGTACACGTGTGTGTGGCTGGCAACTTACATGTACATGTGTGTGTGTGTGGCTGGCAACTTACATGTACACGTGTATGTGGCTGGCAACTTACATGTACATATGTACGTGGCAGGCAACTGGCAACTTACATGTGTATGTGGCTGGCAATGGGCAACTTACATGTGTACGTGGCTGGCAACTGGCAACTTACATGTGTATGTGGTTGGCAACTGGCAACTTACATGTACATGTGTATGTGGCTGGCAACGGGCAACTTACATGTGTATGTGGCTGGCAAAAGTCACTACTTTATATATGCAGGTAGTTCTGTTTCCTATACATATAGAGCATGTACTGTAGGTCTGTGGCACGATCATTTCACCTACTGTTTGGCCATACAGTACCTGGCAAAATGGCATACTGGTATCCATGGCAAAATGGCATACTGGTATCCATGGCAAAATGGCGTACTGGTATCCATGGCAAAATGGCATACCGGTATCCATGGCAAAATGGCATACTGGTATCCATGGCAAAATGGCATACCGGTATCCATAGCAAAATGGCATGCCGGTATCCATGACAAAATGGTATGTCGGTATCCATGACAAAATGGCATCCCTAAATCACCTAGAATTTCGTGTACAAAGGTGCGTTTTAAGAGGCAAATAAATGTCATAAAATACTACTTTTGGTGCTGAAACTTAGTTTTCCAGGAGAATATCATCCCATGTTCCAAGCAAACCTTAAAAAAACACTTTTCTAAAATCAACAGAACTCTCAAAATCAGGATAAATGGACAAGTTAGTTCTGGCTGAGATTTTGGGTCATTTAGGGCACATTTCATTAAACCTGTAAAAGGATGCCTGGGCCATTGCTGTATTCAGTTTGAATTTTTTGTATTTTGAATGTGCTGTTAATTTTTAAATGTAATTTAAATTATAGTGCATCTTCAGGTTTGAACTGTGTGATAGATCATTGTTTACATGCTGGTCACTGTTTACGTGGTGGTCATTGGTTTTGCATGGCGATGAAAAGTGTCCACAGTTGCTACGGACTTTTTTCCTCAATATTTTCTGTGGAATAATCCGCCCTATCGGAGACAACACTTTTTTGTGCGTTAGTTATAATCTGCCGTAAACATGGTAAACCTTTGAACCATTCATATCTACAAACCAAACGGGCAATTCTCTGTAACCATGGTAACATGCCAAAACAAAAAAAAAAATTCAGTGTAATCTCACTATGTAGCGTTCATTTGGAGGCAGGTTCTTGGGCGCAGATTCTTGGGCACAGATTCTTGGAGGCAGGTTCTTGGGCACAGATTCTTGAACAAGATGGTTCATGCTGCAGGTCACGATGTCAATATTCAACTAAGTTTTACTGATGCAAAAAATGTGTTTTGTCAGTTTACTGCATGATTTTTCTCACTGGATAATTCCTCTGTCTTTCTACAGATAAAGAAGTCCATAAAAATATGGATGTACCGACCACCATTTACTCTGTTGAAAAGTCTATAAAAGATAAACTGAACAATTTTTCTTGCATCCGATATATACTACTTTTTATTTACATGTTTTTGTTAAATTTCTGCCAATGTATTTACACACTAACAGTTGATTACTTTTGGCTCAGTTTACATGAACACATTCAAAGCTTGTTCACATAATTTGCTGAGTAGGATATTTTGTGTTGTATTCATGGTGACCAGTAACCCAGATATCTTAATGATAATTAACTGTATGCCACTGATTACATATATGTATATTGAGACAGTGAACAATTTTCAGTATATTTGTGGTTTTTTTTGTTTGTTTTTTTTTTAGCTTTTAGTGATACTTATGTTTGTATTTGCAGCTAGTGCAACAGTGCTCATGATGTTGACTGCTCAGCGTAATTCTACATGTAATTTATGAGGTTTAATTTGTCATCAGTCCCATTTTATGAAAAATATGACATAAGTTTATGTGGATGTTTGGTTGAAACATTCCAGAAAATTCTGCTGTTTGCTTAGGAAGTAGACCATGAGGAAATGTCAGCTGTGTTCTGTGAACAGGCTGTGTTCTGTCAAGCACACTGTCAACGGCGTTCTGTCTGCTGCGCTCTGTCAGGCGTGTTCTTCAAGTGCGTTCTATGAGTCGTGTTTTGTTAGCCATGCTGTCAGGCATGTTGTGTCAGCCATGCTCTGTCAGACGTGTTCTGTCAAGTGCGTTCTACGAGTCGTGTTGTGTCAGCCATGCTCTGTCAGACGTGTTCTGTCAAGTGCGTTCTGTGAGTCGTGTTGTGTCAGCCATGCTCTGTCAGCCTCGCTGTGTCAAGGCGTTCTACGAGTCGTGTGGTGTCAGCCTCGCTCTTTCAGGCGTTTTGTCCCTGCTCAGGTTTATGGTAAATGACGTAACATTTTTCCAAAACTGTACTTTTAGACATACCTGGTAAATATCAAATATGCTAACATACAATATATTGTGGTGAAACTTTTTTACAACAGGATAGCGTCATACATTCCAAGCCAACCGCAAAACACCTACCCAAGATCTAGCTATCTAACTCTCAGAATCGGGCAAAAATGGAGCAGCTTAGTCCAGGAAGAAATTTTAGGTGATTTGCTGTGTACGATTTATACTTACGATTTACTGTTTATAATTTCATGTCATCTCACATGAAGGTCATTCAGTCTAAGTATTACATCTGACAGTCCTAGCTTAGAGTCCAGCTCTTAAAGCCGTCTCTGTTTTAATATACCTGTACAAGTTAAGTTTCAAGTGTGGCGTGCATGTATGTTGATTAATGCAGTATGAAATAAAAACAGGCCCGGGAAGTTTTCATACTCTGTCTTGAGGTCTGTTCGACAATAATAATATTCACATGAAAAAAATGTGATTTTCATAATCAAAAGCAGTGTTGTGCGACACCTTATACATGCTAGGGCAAATACTGTAAATGCATTATTTATCAAGTTGTTGTTATTCCCATCATTCCGGCCTCATGTGGGAAGGTCTGCCAGCAACCTACGTTGTGCATTTCCCTCGGGTTCTGCCTGGTTTCCCCCCACCATAATGCTGGCAGCCGTCGTATGAGTGAAATATTCTTGAGAACAGTGTAAAACACCAATCAAATAAATAAATAAATCCTTCCCAACATGCATGTTTAAATGTGTTACGATCATATCAGAAAAGAAACAATTTGTTTTCTTGGACAGTTTAACTTGTTTTGATTCAGACTGGCTAGTATACAACATATCATTAATGTATGTACCCAAGTTCCTACTTTAAAACCAATACACCTACCATTAGAAAAAATAAATGCCTTGTTTGAACTGTTGTTGTTGTGTTTTTAACTCCCAACAGCTTGGTTACAGACTCACCACTAGATGCCAAGAAACTCCGGATAGGAGGAGTTAGTTAAGAAACCGTGTCCTTGTAGTCCTATGACCTTTTCCCTGTGATATTTGTGTACAATCCATTTATTACCAGTTATTTTAATGTTTTTATTGTGTAAGACATTTGACCTGAGTGAGGTCAGTGTTCATGTAATGCATATTATATACAGAAAATGTATTCCTGTAATTATACACTCGTTTATTAACCAGAAAGACAAATGTGTACATGTCGGTGACAATTAATAAAGACAATAAGTTATATATGTATGTGTGTAGGCTTTGGGTTGTATGTCGTACTTAACAGTTTTTCAGTCATAAGACGAGGAGTCCATTAGATATGTACATAGACTGAGGCTTTTTGTGGCAGGGTTCCCAAGGTGCTACTGACACTGAATTATCCCAAGACACTAGACAGGACACTCCACCAAATCTTGTTTCCTAGTTCTAACCTCTAAGCGCCATTTCAAGCAAGAAAGCAAGAAGTGTCATTTTCAAAGTCTTTGGTATGACCCCTAGTGGGTCTCTTGACCTCGAGCCAGACACTCTAACCACTTGGCCACCAAAAGCAGTCAGAAAAGAAGTTATGATCATCCTCTTTAATCAGTTGCTTCCATAAAATATACCTCCATCTTTTTAATAGTTGTCCCGTACTGGTACTGGATGAGAATCCCTGTTTTTATACGGTCCCCTCACCGGAGTCTGTCTGGAAAACAGTTTCCAGATTTTCTTTCATTATGCTGAATTGTAACATTCTACCCGCTTCACTTCTTACAGATAACGTGTGGAGGCCAATTCGTCGATTTTTTGATAAATCTGCCAATTTTGTGCTTTTTAGGACATTACCATATTCTATATGATTTTTATATTTCATTGGTGTTTTATGCCATACTCAGAAATTTTTCACATACAATGGCGGCCAGCATTATGGTGGGAGGAAACCGGACAGAGCCCGCAGGGAAACCCACGATCATCCGCAAGGTTGCCGGAAGACCTTCTCACTTACAGCAGGAGAGGAAGCCAGCATGAGCTGGACTTGAACTCACAGAGACCGCATTGGTGAGCAGCTCCTGTGTCTTCGAGCCACACTGGCACACTAATTACCTCGGCAACGGAGGCCCCTAACTGTAATTTGGTACGTTTCACCAGGACTCTTTACAGGTCATGTTTCGGGCATTTTGGACAATATATACACATGTATAGTATATACAGCGTATTTATTTTTTAATGAGAGAAAGACATTTTTTCTTTCGGGGGGGAAATGGTGTTCGAAAGTAATTTTTGTATGGTGGGTATTTGAGACCACCTCCGTCTTGTTATATATTGTCTCTGCATATAAATGTTCTTGAGAATGTAATGCATGTCACAAATGTACTTGTGCTACAGTCTGGCCTTTTCAGCTAACCGATGTGCTCAATCTGAGTTTTAATCCTATTTATATTTTTAATATATTCATAAATGTCATCATAATTAAGACTAGATACATGTCTATGGACAAAGTTACATTGAAATAAATTGATTGAAAATGTATCACATCCTTATTTACAACATTGTAATGCAATGATGATATAAACCAAGTTGTCCCAAATACCCAAGATACAAAAATACTTTCAAATACCCTCAACTCCTGAAAAAATTTGAAAAAAAATGGAAGACCATATTTGCAAATATTAGAACTTTTCACGCTCTTTCATCTGAGGCTTACACCATTTTTATATTTTCTTCTCCTTAAAAAATTTTGATTGTTTAGAGCCTCTGGCTTTTGAATTTTTTGACTTCAGTTGAATAAATTTCATTCTACAGGGTCACGAGTTGTAAATTCAATTGATCTCACAAATGGAAAATTGACAAAAAAGTACAGAACCATGCGTAAATGCAGAATAATTTAAGGATGAGATGTCCATGTAAGTCATTATTCTCAGTCCAAAGTGTAAGATTTTTGTCCAGGTGGAATATACGTGTCACACAAAAGAGTTTCAAACTGCCCTTACTGACCAAAATTTGACTGAATTTCCTACATTATCATCTACACCATTAAAACTGAGTGGCACATACTTGATTTCAGTTTACGAAGAAAGGACGGCCTAGAGGAGTCATGAGGAAAATTAATGACAACAATACAAGTGTGTAGAGTGCATGACTATGCGTGAGAAAAAGCCAGCTGAAATGCGCCCAGGCACACCAGACAAGAAGATTCAAAAACTTTGACGCCAACATCATTCTTACGTAACAATTAAACATGAAACTCATAAAGGGAATTCCAAAGTACCTATGTGTATTGATTTTTTTTTTGATTTTTTTGATTGTTGTTTTACGTCGTACCCAAGAATATTTCACTTATACGACGGCGATCAGCATGATGGTGGGTGGAAACCGGGCAGAACCCGGGGAAACCCACGACCATCCGCAGGTTGCTGGTAGACCTTCCCAAGTACGGCCGGAGAGGAAACCAGCATAAGCTGGTCTTGAACTCACACCGACCGCATTGGTGAGAGGCTTCTGGGTCACTACGCTGCGTTAGCGCGCTAACCGACTGATCCTATGTGTGTAGAGTGAACACATATAAGTGTGTTTTAGATGTTTGCAATCAATGCACATAGTAGAAAACAAGTATTGATTGGCTGATTTCTTATCAATGATAAAGATGGGATATAACATTTATCACACCCTCTTTATCCCATGTCCTGGGTCACATTCATGGGATAAATTCCATTATGCACTTTATTTTAACTTTAGTCACACAATACTCTTCTCATTTGTGAAACAATGAATGAATGCATGATTGAATGAATGAAACCTTTATTTAAAGAGTGTAGCTCTGTCAAATTTAACAATCTGCCCTTCCCAGAGGCCCTCTATAACAATACATGAACATTAAATGAGTACAAACAGCATAGACACTTCCATTTTTTAAAAACATAAACAGTCAATAATACATCACTACATATATCAGCTTATATAAATTTAAAGGTTGAAATAATTTTTCAAATAACGTGACTCAAATGCAGAAAGTGATTGTACTGTCTTGATTAGACATCCTAAACTGTTCCAAGCATGACAGCTCACTACTGTAAAACTGTTTGAAGTTTTAAATAAAATATGAAGCTTAAATAATCTGTCAATAAGTGACCGCGGACAAGTTCATGAAATGACACAAAATTGTGGGCTAGGCTCCTCTAAACTGGCTTCCAAACTTTAATTTGAGCTGTTCACACCAACCTGTCATCCTGCCAAACTTCACCAATGTGTATAATGACTTTTGCTTTTGCAGTCCATGTTGAGAAGCTAAGAACAATCAGAGTGCAATTACATTGTACTTCCTGTTTATCATTATTCACCAAGGCCTTTGGGCATGAATCCGGAAATTCCCCTTAACAAGATGGGCTACATCACACAATCTGAGCCATCAGATAACTTGCCTTTCGAAACACCCGCCTCAAGGAATATCTGCCATTCTAAACATTTATCAAAGGAGAAGAAAATTTAAATATCAAACAAATACCATGGGAAAAAGTATGCATTTCCTCGCAGGTGCGTGTCATAAAAAATTCTAATATGTACCTCAAATTGATAAATTATAAATAAAGTCAGTGCCAAAATCAGCTGTGGACGATTCCATTTTGCCTAAGAACTAGTCCTGAAGTCTTCTGTTTTCTTCGGAGAATTGCCGTCAGAAACTGTCAAAGTGCAGATCGTACATTTCCAGTAGAACTCTTCTTCCCAGAAGGCAACGAACTTTACAGTTCATTTTCCGCTTGATGATTAGGAGACTGGAATGTTGGACGTGAGCTCCGAGCTTACACGAACAAGCCAGCATATTTAACGACTCTCATTGGATGAAAGGCAACACACCCCCAGCATAAATTACAGGGCGTTTAAGATGGAGGACGCGATGAACTCAGCGATTTATGCCAGCATTGCTGTTTTCAGGCTTTACGTGTATAGCGAGGAAAAATTGCAAAATTATGCAGCAGGCACCACCAGATAGAAAATCTAAGTCTCACCGACCCAATACCCTCCCAATGTGAACAGCTGCCAATCAGAACACACAACTATGTGAACAGCGCCTGTCTGCCTGCCTATCAGAGTACTCGTGTATGTGAACAGCCTCCAATAGGAACAGCTGCCAATCAGAACACACAACTATGGGAACAGCACCTGTCTACCTGCCTATCAGAGTACTCAAGTATCTGAACAGCCTCCACTGAGAACAGCTGCCAATCAGAACACACAACTATTGGAACAGCACCTGTCTGCCTGCCTATCAGAGTACTCAAGTATCTGAACAATCCAATGGGAACAGCTGCCAATCAGAACACACAATTATCGGAACAGCCCCTGTCTGCCTGCCTATCAGAGTACTCAAGTATCTGAACAATCCAATGAGAACAGCTGCCAATCAGAACACACAATTATCGGAACAGCACCTGTCTGCCTGCCTATCAGAGTACTCAAGTATCTGAACAGCCTCCAATGAAAACAGCTGCCAATCAGAACACACAACAATCGGAACAGCACCTGTCTGTCTGCCTATCAGAGTACTTGTGTATCTGAACAGCCTCCAATGAGAACAGCTGCCAATCAGAACACACAACTATTGGAACAGCACCTGTCTGCCTGCCTATCAGAGTACTCGTGTATCTGAACAGCCTCCAATGAGAACAGCTGCCAATCAGAACACACAACTATCGGAACAGCACCTGTCTGCCTGCCTATCAGAGTACTCAAGTATCTGAACAGCCTCCAATGATAACAGCTGCCAATCAGAACACACAACTATTGGAACAGCACCTGTCTGCCTGCCTATCAGAGTACTCAAGTATCTGAACAGCCTCCAATGAGAACAGCTGCCAATCAGAACACACAACTATGGGAACAGCACCTGTCTGCCTGCCTATCAGAGTACTCAAGTATCTGAACAATCCAATGAGAACAGCTGCCAATCAGAACACACAACTATCGGAACAGCACCTGTCTGCCTGCCTATCAGAGTACTTGTGTATCTGAACAGCCTCCAATGAGAACAGCTGCCAATCAGAACACACAACTATCGGAACAGCACCTGTCTGCCTGCCTATCAGAGTACTCAAGTATCTGAACAATCCAATGAGAACAGCTGCCAATCAGAACACACAATTATCGGAACAGCACCTGTCTGCCTGCCTATCAGAGTACTCAAGTATCTGAACAGCCTCCAATGAGAACAGCTGCCAATCAGAACACACAACTATCGGAACAGCACCTGTCTGTCTGCCTATCAGAGTACTTGTGTATCTGAACAGCCTCCAATGAGAACAGCTGCCAATCAGAACACACAACTATTGGAACAGCACCTGTCTGTCTGCCTATCAGAGTACTCAAGTATCTGAACAGCCTCCAATGAGAACAGCTGCCAATCAGAACACACAACTATCGGAACAGCACCTGTCTGCCTGCCTATCAGAGTACTCAAGTATCTGAACAATCCAATGAGAACAGCTGCCAATCAGAACACACAATTATCGGAACAGCACCTGTCTGTCTGCCTATCAGAGTACTGGTGTATCTGAACAGCCTCCAATGAGAACAGCTGCCAATCAGAACACACAACTATTGGAACAGCAGGCTGTTCAGAGCATTTGCCTTTGACAACACTTACCACTTGCAACACCTGTCTATCCAAACAGTTTCGTATTGGAACAATTTTAGAGGGAATTACCTGCCTCTCAGAATAACCGACTACAAAATCAAGGCTTATAGAATCAATGCCTATAGGAACATCCACCTATACAAACACCCATCTATAGGAGCAAGGCCTAGAGAAAAAAACGGCCTACACAAACACCCGTCTATAGGACTAAGGCCTATAGGAACATCCACCTATACAAACACCCATCTATAGGACCAAGGCCTAGAGAAAAAAACCGGCCTATACAAACATCCGTCTATAGGACCAAGACCTATAGGAACACCCGCCCATACAAACACCCATCTATAGGACCAAGGCCTATAGCAACACCCGCCTATACAAACACCCATCTATAGGACCAAGGCCTAGAGAAAAAACCAGCCTACACAAACACCCATCTATAGGACCAAGGCCTAGAGAAAAAAACCGGCCTATACAAACATCCGTCTATAGGACCAAGACCTATAGCAACACCCGCCCGTACAAACACCCATCTATAGGACCAAGGCCTATAGGAACACCCACCTATACAAACACCCATCTATGGGACCAAGGCCTAGAGAAAAAAACCGGCCTATACAAACACCCGTCTATAGGACCAAGACCTATAGGAACACCCGCCCATACAAACACCCATCTATAGGACCAAGGCCTATAGGAACACCCGCCTATACAAACACCCATCTATAGGTGCAAGGCCTAGAGAAAAAACCGGCCTACACAAACACCCGTCTATAGGACTAAGGTCTATAGGAACACCCGCCTATACAAACACCCATCTATAGGTGCAAGGCCTAGAGAAAAAACCGGCCTACACAAACACCCGTCTATAGGACTAAGGTCTATAGGAACACCCGCCTATACAAACAACCATCTATAGGAGCAAGGCCTAGAGAAAAAAACGGCCTACACAAACACCCGTCTATAGGACTAAGGCCTATAGGAACACCCGCCTATACAAACAACCATCTATAGGAGCAAGGCCTAGAGAAAAAAACGGCCTATACAAACATCCACCTGAAAGGAACAAGGCCTATAGGAACACCCACCTATAAGAACACCTGTGTATACAAACTAGAACCCATACGAATACCCGCATATGCGAACACCCGCCTATAGGAACACCCATGTATGGGAACACCCATCTACACCCATCTATAGATACAAGGCCTATCAGAACATTTGCCTCTAGGAATAAGGCCTATGGGAGCACCTGACTAAAGATACAAGGCCTATCAGAACATGTGCCTATAGAAACAAGGCTTATAGGAACACATGCAACTGGTAACAGCTGGTTATAGGAATATCCGCCTATAGATACAAGGCCTGTCAGAGCATTAACCTAAGGGAACAAGGTCTATAGGAACACCTGCCTACAGGAAAACCCATCTATAGAAACAAGGTGTCACTGAACACCCATCCATAGGAACAAGGTATATAGGAAGACCCATCCATTGGAACAAGGCCTATAGGAACACCCGTCTATTGGAACAAGGTCTATATGAACACCTGCCTACAGGAACACCAGTCTATAGAAAACAGGCGTCACGGAACAACCGTCCATGGAACAAGGCCTATGGGAACACCTGCCTACAGGAACACCTGCCTAAAGGAACAAGGCCTGTCAGAACTTTTGACTATCAGTGTCACTTGCCCAATTCAAGTCTTCTCACCACACATGGATAGAATGAGAATTAGGGCTTTAGATCTTGCTAAGTACTCATGGCCACTTTTCTCCTGCTAAGCCATCATGCACACACAATACAACCAATTAACCCCCATAATACATCAATTATCTTCAGCTTCACCTGCTCCCTTATCCTGTTCAACATCACACTCTTTGGGCAGTGTGGGATAGGTGAAAAATCTCTTTGCTCTGCCAGGGTTATGTCCCTTGAATTTGAATTTGTTTTCTGCTACCAGGGGTGGTACTGGCACCAGGCCTGCAGTCAGCTTATAAAAGGCTGTGGTAGAGTCTGTGTCCGTGACAGCTACGTTTAATCTGAGAGAACAAAAAGAACAAAACAGAAGGATCAAGGTTCTCCACACTTAGCAAAATACTTTGGTCCAAGATGACATAAAATACCATCCTTCTTGAACACCGCATTAGACGCCAATCTGCCTTCACCATGACAATGAATCAGCATTTCAGTAGTTCATGCAGGCTTAGGTGTAACAGGCTGGGGCCTGTCTTGGACTAACACAGGAAAAAGGTGTGATTTTACGGTAGTTGATGTAATTCTTTAACCTTTTCACATGTTTGCAAAGAGTATATTTAAGCATATTCTGTGGATATTATTGTGTGTAGACTGATAAAATTAGACTTTTTGTGAAGCTTTGAAATCAGCCAATTCAACCAATGTAGTTGTGTCTCCAAAATGAAATGAAAAAAAAAGGCATAAACGGCACTGAAAATTGCTCTCTTATATGCAAAAATGTTGAGGAATTAAGGTGGTCCCGAGGTTTGACTGTTTCCATAACTATTCGGTAAATGCAAAACCATACCCGACATACACAGTACACAATTTTTTTCCGTGCAAAATTTTCTGAGGAATTCAACTTTAGTGTTAGATATAGTGTATAGTTAAAGTAGAGCTTAGAAATGACAATTTAGGTACCATGGCTAATTTATAATATTTGTACAGATTTTGGCGTGAAGTTACATAATCCCTGCTTGTCCGGATATGCGGATACAATTTTACATTTTCACTGATACTAATACACTTTGCTGAAAAACGGGAAAGAAAAACTCATAAGTCACACGTTGGGCTTGCTCACTATTTTAGCAGCTTGAATGAGTAGGAGTTAAGCTAAGGATAGGTAATTCAATAATATTTTTCTCGTCACCACGCCTGCCTTCCCAGGCAAACAAACTAAAGATACATTGGGTGATGTTAGCAAAGTGTAAAGTGTCACAAAACAGTCTAAATGAGACTACATGTACCAGCTGATCAAGATCCGCGTAAGATTGGATCCTCACATGGGCCACCCATCATGGCTGTATGATCCGCGTAGATCCGCCCCACATCTGACCCAGATGTGTGTAGGATAGGCGGATGATACACGTAGAATATGTCGTTAGGATACGGCAGTACTGTACTAGGCCTTTGGGTTTTATACTGGGGTTCTGTAGGGGTTCTGTACAAGGCCTGGGGGCTCTGTACTAGACTTGGGGGTACTGTACTAGGCCTAGGGGTTCTGTACAAGGCCTGGGGGTTCTGTACAAGACATAGGAGTTCTGTACTACGCCTGGGAGTTCTGTACAAGGCCGTGGGGTTCTGTACAAGGCCTGGGCGTTCTGTACAAGGCATAGGAGTTCTGTACTAGGCCTGGGAGTTTTATACAAGGCCTGGGAGTTTTATACAAGGCCTGGGAGGTCTGTACAAGGCCTGGGGGTTCTGTACAAAGCCTGGGGGTTATGTACTAGGCCTGGGGGTTCTGTACAAGGCCTGGAGGTTCTGTACAACACCTGGGGGTTCTCTACTAGACCTGGGGGTTCTGTACAAGGCCTGGGGGTTCTGTACAAGGCCTGGGGGTTATGTACTAGGCCCGGGGGTTCTGTACAAGGCCTGGAGGTTCTGTTTAAGACAAGTGGACTTGGACTTGTGGACAACCTAACATAGTACATTACTGATAAATTTAAATAACAAGGAAAAGTATTGCATCATGTGTATTGTTTTTTAGTATGTTTATAATTGTTCTATTTGTAAGAAATAATTAAACCAATGAATATACACACTGAATAGATATTGAACATACCATCGTAATAAAACAATAGTAGTCCATCACTTACCCATCCACCTCTGTCTTGCTGAACTCCTTCAAACGGTTGATATAATTATGTGTGTCCAGTGGACTCAGTGATTGGTCAGCACCTAAGGTCAGAACAAACTCTCTATCCAATCCCCTTTGAGGCCGACCAGAGATAAAGATGACATTGAACTGCTGGCAGGGGTGAAGCCTGACATTCCACCACTGGTGAACTATTTTTAAATGGAACACACAAACAAAATAACCATTTGTACATCCCTTATACTTAGTATTTTTCTACAGATAAACAAACAGGCAGATCTACAGACGAACACTGCAAACAGCCCTTAATCATTTAATATGACGCCATAAAATGCATGAAGTTCAACCAAAGTGTGACTCGGTGACAATCAGAAACACTCAGATAAAATTATGAGTAGAAATACGTAAATGACATGCCCTGATTTGAAAGTCCGGACAAATATACAGCATAATTACAACAAATGAATACATGTCCTGAAGTATGACAGTGGGCTTTATACAATTTTCAGAGCTTAGTTATTTCTCCATGACAAATTTTTTATGCTCAGCTTGAAAAGAAAAAGTCCCAGTTAACTTTTTCAGTCATTATCTGGAATATGACCTAGCTTAGATTTGAACCAGCACCATCACATAACAGAGGAATACTTTAACCAAGACACAAAGTCAGTACAGCATGGCAGGACTCAACATATTAGACCATGATGCTGATGACTGGTACAAAGGCGATCCTATACAGCAAGGATGACAACACATGCACTCAAAGTTATCTCCCTTTATACACCAGTCAAACAGTAACTGAGGTGAAGATGATGGCTGTTGGAAATTTCCTTCAAAAAATAATATTCATGCAGAATATGAGCATAATATGGACTGAGCATAGGAGAGGTAGGTGTCTAGTGAAATCAAGTGCATAGAGCCATGTGGTAGGTGAGGAGGGCCATATCGTGGGTGAGGAGGGCCATATCGTGGGTAAGGTGTGCCATATCGTGGGTGAGGAAAGCCATATCGTGGGTGAGGAGTGCCATATCGTGGGTGAGGAGTGCCATATCGTGGGTGAGGAGAGCCATATCGTGGGGGAGGAGTGCCATATCATGGGTGAGGAGTGCCATATCGTGGGTGAGGAGTGCCACATCATGGGTGAGGAGTGCCATATTGTGAGTGAGGAGAGCCATATCGTGGGGGAGGAGTGCCATATCGTGGGTGAAGAGGGCCATATTGAGGGTGAGGAGTGCCACATCGTGGGTGAGGAGAGCCATATCGTGGGAGAGGAGAGCCATATCGTGGGTGAGGAGGGCCATATCGTGGGGGAGGAGTGCCATATCGTGGGTGAGGTGAGCCATATCGTGGGTGAGGAGTGCCATATCATGGGTGAGGAGTGCCATATCGTGGGTGAAGAGTGCCATATCGTGGGTGAGGAAAGCCATATCATGGGTGAAGAGTGCCATATCGTGGGTGAGGAGTGCCATATTGCGGGTGAGGTGTGTCATATCGTGGGTGAGGAATGTCATATCATGGTTGAGGAGAGGCATATCGTGGGTGAGGAGTGCCATATCGTGGGTGAGGAGAGCCATATCGTGGGTGGGGAGTGCCATATCGTGGGTGAGGAGTGCCATATCATGGGTGAGGAGTGCCATATCATGGGTGAGGAGAGCCATATCATGGGTGAAGAGTGCCATATCGTGGGTGAGGAGTGCCATACTGTGGGTGAGGTGTGTCATATCGTGGTTGAGGAATGTCATATCGTGGGTGAGGAGTGCCATATCGTGGGTGAGGAGTGCCATATCATGGGTGAGGAATGTCATATCGTGGGTGGGGAGTGCCATATCGTGGGTGAGGAGTGCCATATCGTGGGTGAGTTGGGTTTCTGTGCTGTGATACGTATATATGTGTAAGTAGATAAGCCTCAAAATGAAAAATAATAAAGAGGTCCAAGAAAATCTGGTGTAAATCTCGCAATCTGTTTCCCTAAACTCAATTCATACATGTATTTATATTGTACACAACTATAGACCCCTTTGAAAGATAGTAAATCTCTGTACACTGACACTGATGTCCACATCGCGTGTGTATTTATATTGTACACGACTATAGGCCCCTATGATATATAGTAAATCACTGTACACTGACACTGATGTCCACATCGCGTGTGTATTTATATTGTACACGACTAGAGGCCCCTGTAATGGATAGTAAATCACTGTACACTGACACTGATGTCCACATCGCGTGTGTATTTATATTGTACACGACTAGAGGCCCCTGTAATAGATAGTAAATCACTGTACACTGCCACTGATGTCCACATCGCGTGTGTATTTATATTGTACACGACTAGAGGCCCCTATGATAGATAGTAAATCCCTGTACACTGACACTGATGTCCATATCGCGTGTGTATTTATATTGTACACGACTAGAGGCCCCTGTAATAGATAGTAAATCACTGTACACTGACACTGATGTCCACATCGTGTGTGTATTTATATTGTACACGACTATAGGCCCCTATGATATATAGTAAATATAGGCCCCTATGATATATAGTAAATTGTACACGACTAGAGGCCCCTATAATAGATAGTAAATCACTGTACACTGACACTGATGTCCACATCGCGTGTGTATTTATATTGTACACGACTAGAGGCAGCTGTAATAGATAGTAAATCACTGTACACTGACACTGATGTCCACATCGCATGTGTATTTATATTGTACACGACTAGAGGCCCCTATGATAAATAGTAAATCCCTGTACACTGACACTGATGTCCACATCGCGTGTGTATTTATACTGTACATGACTAGAGGCCCCTGTGATAGATAGTAAATCTCAGTACACTAACACTAACGTCCACATCGAGTGTGTATTTATATTGTACATGACTAGAGGCCCCTATGATAGATAGTAAATCTCAATACACTAACACTAACGTCCACATCGCGTGTGTATTTATATTGTACACGACTAGAGGCCCCTATGATAGATAGTAAATCTCTGTACACTGACACTGATGTCCACATCGTGTGTGTATTTATATTGTACACGACTAGAGGCCCCTATGATAGATAGTAAATCTCTGTACACTAACAATGACGTCCACATCGCGTGTGTATTTATATTGTACATGACTAGAGGCCCCTATGATAGATAGTAAATCTCTGTACACTAACACTGACGTCCACATCTTGCGTGTATTTATATTGTACACGACTATAGGCCCCTATGATAGATAGTAAATCACTGTACACTGACACTGATGTCCACATCGCATGTGTATTTATATTGTACACGACTAGAGGCCCCTATGATAGATAGTAAATCTCAGTACACTAACACTGACGTCCACATCGCGTGTGTATTTATATCGTACACAACTAGAGGCCCCTATGATAGATAGTAAATCTTTGTACACTAACACTGATGTCCACATCACCTGTGTATTTCTAATGTACATGACCAAAGGCCCCTATGATAGATAGTAAATCTCTGTACACTAACACTGACGTCCACATCTTGCGTGTATTTATATTGTACACGACTATAGGCCCCTATGATAGATAGTAAATCTCTGTACACTAACAATGACGTCCACATCGCGTGTGTATTTATATTGTACATGACTAGAGGCCCCTATGATAGATAGTAAATCTCTGTACACTAACACTGACGTCCACATCTTGCGTGTATTTATATTGTACACGACTAGAGGCCCCTATGATAGATAGTAAATCTCTGTACACTAACAATGACGTCCACATCGCGTGTGTATTTATATTGTACACGACTAGAGGCCCCTGTGATAGATAGTAAATCTCCATACACTAACACTGATGTCCACATCGCGTGTGTATTTATATTGTACATGACCAAAGGCCCCTATGATAGATAGTAAATCTTTGTACACTGACGTCCACATCGCGTGTGTATTTATATTGCAACCGACTAGAGGCCCCTATGATAGATAGTAAATCTCTGTACACTAACACTGACGTCCACATCGCGTGTGTATTTATATTGTACACAACTAGAGGCCCCTGTGATAGATAGTAAATCTCTGTACGCTAACACTGACGTCCACATCGTGTGTGTATTTATATTGCACACGACTAGAGGCCCCTGTGATAGATAGTAAATCTCCATACACTAACACTGACGTCCACATCGCGTGTGTATTTATACTGTACATGACCAAAGGCCCCTATGATAGATAATAAATCTCTGTACACTGACGTCCACATCGCATGTGTATTTATATTGTACACGACTAGAGGCCCCTGTGATAGATAGTAAATCTTTTTACACTAACACTGACATTCACATCACGTGTGTATTTATATTGTACATGACTAGAGGCCCCTGTGATAGATTTTTTTTTTTTTTTTTTTTTTTGATAGGTGTTTTACGCCGTACTCAAGAATATTTCACTTATACGATGGTGGCCAGCATTATGGTGGGTGGAAACCGGGCAGAGCCCGGGGGAAACCCACGACCATCCGCAGGTTGCTGACAGACCTTCCCATGTACGGCCGGAGAGGAAGCCAGCATGGGCTGGACTTGTACTCACAGCGACCGCATTGGTGAGAGACTCCTGGGTCATTACGCTGCGCTAGCGCTTTAACTGACTGAGCCACGGAGGCCCCCCTGTGATAGATAGTAAATCTCTATACACCAACACTGATGTCCACATCACGTGTGTATTTATATTGTACACGACTAGAGGCCCCTATGATTGATAGTAAATCTCTGTATACTAACACTGACGTCCGCATCGCGCATGTATTTATATTGTAGGCCTACATGACTATAGGCCCCTTTGATAGATAGTAAATCAACCCTATGATAGATAGTAAATCTCTGTACACTAACACTGACGTCCACATCGCGTGTGTATTTATATTGTACACAACTAGAGGCCCCTGTGATAGATAGTAAATCTCTGTACACTAACACTGACGTCCACATCGTGTGTATTTAGAGGCCCCTATGACAGATAGTAAATCTCTATAAACTGACGCTGATGTCTACATTGCACGTGTATTTATATTGTACACGACTATAGACCCCTATGATAGATAGTAAATCTAGGGAACACTATAACGCTGATTTCCACATCGCGTGTGTATTTATATTGTACACGACTAGAGGCCCCTATGATAGATAGTAAATCACTGTACACTGACACTGATGTCCACATCGTGCGTGTATTTATATTGTACACGGCTATAGACCCCTATGATAGATAGTAAATCTCTGTACACTAACAATGATGTCCACATCTTGCGTGTATTTATATCGTACACGACTATAGGCCCCTTTGATACATAGTAAATCTCTGTACACTAACACTGACGTCCACATCATGTGTATTTAGAGGCCCCTATGACAGATAGTAAATCTCTATACACTGACGCTGATGTCCACATTTATATTGTACACGACTAGAGGCCCCTATAATAGATAGTAAATCACTGTACATTGACACTGATGTCCACATCTTGCGTGTATTTATATTGTACACGACTATAGGTCCCAATGATAGATAGCAAATCACTGTACACTGACAATGATGTCCACATCTTGTGTGTATTTATATTGTACATGACTAGACGCCCCTATGATAGATAGTAAATCACTGTACACTGACACTGATGTTCACATTGCGTATGTATTTATATTGTACACGACTATAGGCCCCTGTGATAGATAGTAAATCTCTGTACACTAACACTGACGTCCACATTGCGTGTGTATTTATATTGTACACGACTAGAGGCCCCTGTAATAGATAGTAAATCTCTGTACACTGACAATGATGTCCACATCGCGTGTGTATTTATATTGTACACTACTAGAGACCCTTTGATAGATAGTTAATTTCTGTACACTAACAATGATGTCCACATCTCGTGTGTATTTATATAGCGCACGACTATAGGCCTCTATGATAGATGGTAAATCTCTGTACACTAACACTGACATCCACATCTTACATGTATTTATAATGTACACGGCTATAGGCCCCTACTGGCTATTCGGATTGTCGTTTACGGCACACTTCGGGCTTAAAGAGACATATTGCTGACTGCGAAAAAGTTGTGCTGTTATTTTAGACGTCACTGTCACAAAGGTGAGATTTCCTGATGTCTACTGACCTGTATCTCACTTTGAATGACCAATCAAATGTTCAGTTTTATCAAAGGCTCCCTTTCGACCATCAACTCACTAAAGTCGTTACACATAGGAATCTCTGGCTTGAAATTGTTCAGAAAATATCAGCCCAGGAGGTTAAGTTAGACGTCCTCTGCAACTCATTTTTGTTTTCAGCTGAACCGACTCAAAAATCGTGAATTTCTTTTGGCAGAAGGTCCTAGTTATGTCGCTTCAATATTACCTTCACACAAGTCCAGGTACACTTGAAATGTCTTCTTAATATGCGCCTCATCTGTCACACCTGAGGCCAACATCTCTGTGTACTGGAATGAAGATCAGGTAACTCATCCATAACAAAATTCAGAAATGCTAATTAGTACCCATAATCCAATGTCACACGTAGGGTTCGACACTGATGACAGTCCGACTGTCCACAAGAGGCCAGTCTTGAATCATACTGAAAGTGAAATTCTTGTAGTGATATAAATGTACAAAGTAAAGTTTACTGCCACTGTTTGTTTATCTGTGCTATAATGTTAGACATTTGTTAATTGGTCTATGTAAGTTCCGAAAGTGCATTTTGGCCAATCGGAGATCAAAGTTCAGAACAAATATGCATTTCATTTTTTTCTCGCATATATCGAATTGTACATGTAGTGGGAAATTGAATTGGTTATGTGCATCAGTATGCGACTCTGATTAAATAAAAATATAAAGTAAAATGGATAAAATAGATAGGATCAGTTGGGACAAGTAAGTGGTTACCTGGAGCAAGCAATTTTGGATCTAAAAATCCATTGTCGAACCCTGACACAGCCTTTATATTAGCCTCGAAAGACTCCCAACTCCTTTTCTTATACTGGCCTAGCGTCGTGGAGTCTTGTCGCTTACAATGTTAATTTCATACTCAACGCAAGGTCCAGGTTGATTCTCTTTGTTATCGAACAAATGTCGCAAAAATAAAATACACTAGCCTATACACCTGCTTTCCCCACTCAACACACCACCACCATATACGTCCCTGCTCGACTTAGAACAGATTTCTTATAGCCATGAAGGCTTCCACGGTATACGCTCCTTGGCAAATGTCACCATTTTCCACTGCTTGACTACGAACCAGGACGCGCGAAACTGCTCACCACTGCACCAGCACGTGAGGAGCGTATACCAAGTATGCCTTCATGACTATAACAAATCTATTCTAAATCGAGTAGGGACGTGTGGTGGTGGTGGTGGTGCAGTGGGTGCGGAAAGTAGGTCTTTATGTTGGTGTCTTTTCTGTGCGCTATACTTGTTCGATACCGGTAACAAAAAGAATCGGCCTGGACCTTTGCTGAGTACGACGTTAACATTACGAGCGTCGAGACTCCAACAACGCTAAGCCAGTATAAGAAAAGGAGTTGGAGTCTTTCGGAGATATCTTTATATACCGCAGGCCTATAAAGGTATAGTAAAAACGGTCCAGACAATTTGTAACACGTTAACAAATAAAAAGAAACAAATAAAAAGAGCAAAAAGAAACAAATAAAAACAAACAAGTAAACACTTAAGTAATCCTCAGAAGACATGCTGTAGGCATTCTGCAGTCTTTCTGAAACTTATTTAAATCCATAAAAACGTCACGCATTGTAAAGTGAGAGCAATAAATCACACGATCAACCTGTTGTTTTAACTGGTTATGTTGTTATACAACTTCCGAAAACGTCACCTCACTTATAATTCACGACTAAAAAATAAATTGGGACGCGCTTATTTGTAGGTCCAGAATTTTTCTAACCTTTGGATGACTGAAGATAGTATCCATTCCACAACCACACAGTGTTCTTTTTCACAACTCCATACTTCTTGAGAAATCTGCCAGAAACGCTGTTTCCCACGTGTTTACAGCTCTCCCTTCTCCGGTTTTGTCGCATCCACTGCGCGGAGAGCGTAAAACACCGGGTTTTAGCGGCCAATCAGAATGCAGCATGACATCACGTCTTGTTTTGGTTCTATTTTTAGCTCCGGGTTACCGCTTGGTTGTGCAAGTGCGACCGCTTTGAAATATCCCTGTAGAGTAACATTTGTTACCAGAACTGCTGGTGTAATACAGACAGGGAACATACTGCAGAGTTCTCCGATTATAATGGCAACCGTTTGCTGCGATGACAGCGAAGAAAGCGCCGAGAAATTGCGGAAAATGAACATGGACCGTTCGTGGGCAGTCGCGGAATTAGTGCTGCCATTTTCGTTTTCGGAATTTCCTGTGAACTGTCAAACTGAAGATATATCTGTCGCTTCCTCAGATTGTTATGTTATTGTCGATTGTGACAGCAGTGATATGAAAGACGAATCGACAGAGGCGATGAAAACTATGGAGACTAGCATCGGCGGAAAAAAAAGTGGGATTTCTGAATTGGCAATGTCAACAGTGCAGCCAAGGGGAGATAACCTTGTGGAGCCCAACGTGGAAAGAGATGCGGATCCGTTCGAATACTTCCAGGCGTTACCAAAGAAAACGTTTTCAGTAGGGAATTACATTGTTTCAAAGAGAAAACAGAAACTGGAAAAGCGAAAGCTACGTAAAGTCAATGCAAGTGGCAAAAGAAAATGGAGGCAGGTTCCTGTGGAAGAAATCGGCATGAATCCCAGCTTGTTCCCGCGGTTTCAGTTTAAACCCAGTGAAAAAGACCGGAAGGTTAATTCTGAAGCGATCAGTTATGAAGTAAATGAGGAATTTATGCATGTGGAGAATATAATTTCCAATGCGAAGGATCTGGAATGTTTTCTTGCCATCGGTGTTAAAGACATTAGAGCCGATCGGCATCGAAAAATTAAAAGGGCGCATAAACAAGTGAAGGACAAATACTGCAACAACGTGCTAAATAACAATGGGAAAAAGCTGTTCGTGAATCATAGAGTGTACAAACGGATGGAGCTGAAACCACAGACAATCCACTTTTTACCCAAACAAAAGGTAGGTGGAAGATCAGACCTCGAGGAAAAGAGAATGATAATCCAGAAAGAGAAAGGGAAAAGGAATCCAAACATTAAGGGGGAGGGGGCGTTTGAAGATGCAAAACCTGCCCCGCCTGTGGCCTCTGAAACTCGCCACGCCCTTCACAGTCAAAATGCCCCATCGACCTTCGCCGAAGATCAAGCTCTGGTCAACTTGTTAATCTCTCTGCAGCACCGAGATTTAAGCCCCGAGGATTATGACCTGCTGTTGAGGCTTGACGAACAAGTCGCCCCTAAAACTGTGTCTAAAAACCTTCTAAGCAGCTTCAAAACGGACAATGCTTGCGAGGCGGACTGTTGTCAGCGGTGTGCGGTATGCATGGAGAATTATGTTCAGGGCCAGGTGCGGAAGTTCCTCCCGTGCCAACACGTGTTCCACGCCAACTGTATAGACATTTGGTTAGAAAACTCCTCTTTGAATTGTCCTCTGGACGGATTACCTGTCACGTGATTATCGTTAATCTCATTTAGGTGAATATTATTATTATTATTATTATTATTATTATTATATAATTATTGCCGTTCTATAGCCTTTGAACTTATGCAATTCTTGGTCTGTTTGAAATGTAATGCCAGCACTCTTCTCTCTATATGATTTTCTTCAATGTCACCTCGTTGAGGATTTATGAGTTTTAATTACAACTGAACGAAACGTTGGCCACTTTATTTTAAGTAAACCCAATCAAGCCTGTATAACTATATAGCTGGAACATTTTGTTTTCAGTTAGATGCATGAGCGTGTGTAGATCGGTGTTCAAGGATTATGTATATTTTAGACAGCCACATGTTTCACATGTTTAGAACAAATTTTTCTGTTTTAACTTTTTAGAGAGAGAGAGCATGCAGGACTGTTTGTTTCTGGGTGCTGAGATTTAGTGCTGTTTGTTAAATAATTAGTTACTATTTTTGTGTAAGGTTCATTAAATATGTTCCTTCAGATTATACCCGTGTTCTGGCTGATATTGTTACCTTCGCTGGCGTTCGTCTGTTTGTCCACCTGTCTGTATTTCTCACTGTCAGTTAGTCAATCCTTCAGTCACTCAGCATCTTTCCAGGTAACACGTGAAAAGTTTTGCATGGATTTGGATGAAATTTTGCGTAGTTTGGCCTTGTAAGGGTGAAGGGCTAAATCCATTAAACTATAGCTGTGTTGCTGGTCGAGATCAGAACTCAGCAGTGTTTAAAACGAATCTTCTACATTATCAAATAGAATAGAAATGCAGACTATCGTGCCTTAGTTTCAGTTTGTAGTGAGGTGATTTCCACACACACAGCTGTATGCTTGTGTCGAAGATTAGCGCTCTCTGGCGTCTTCTTGCCGTTGTACTAAATGAATGCGGTTTTAGATGCACTATGTGGCCGCCCGCCTCCCCTTGTATCTTTCTCTCAATGTCTCTCTGTCTGTTAATTTTCCTGTCTGTCTGTCAAACAATTTCAAAGTATTACGCAAAGACATATGCAGGGAGTAGAAAGAAACTGTGTACACAGATTATAATCTTGGACTACAATTACCAACCCTTTTATTTTTGGTGGAGATCCTGATCGGGATTCGAGCCCAGGAATGTTTTAACTGAATCTCTTGCATCGGCTGACAGCTGCATGAGCTTCACGCCTCTAGATTGTCTTGAGCTCAATTTGCGATGTGTCCACCACGCTCCATCAACGAAGGCTTCTCTATATAAAATGAGTGGGCAAGCGATAGCACCAAGTGAGTTAAGGTCAAGATTATGATGGCTTCCTCTCCGGCCCTACGTGCACGGGAAGATCTGCTAGCAACCTGAGGATGGTAGTGGGTTTCCCCTAGGCCCTGCCGATTTCCCCCCACCATATTGCTGACCACGTGACCAATGGAACGCTGCAGCGTTCTGTGAAGTTATCTATGAGTTTTATTCTAACTAGTCATGTAAATGTTTAAATGGTAACAATTTGCACCCCCCCTTCCCCCACCCCCACCCCAGCACCATGCCTAAGCAGAATTAGTTAAACACAAGGGAATGCGGTATTGTAACTGGCAATTTATGAAAAGCATCTGGTCTGGAGTTACCCACAATGCTGCATTATCACATCCAATAATGTGCAAAATACTTTACAAACCAGTGAATGATCATGATGGGTTTCCTCCTGGCTCTCCCCGGTTTCCTCCTACCACAATCCTCCAATGAATGAATAAGTGAAATATTCTTGAGTGCTGTGTAAAACACCAGTAAATAAGTAAACAAATGTTTTCATTATTATGTATTAATTAAACACCGGTACTGTGCATTAACATTTCAATTGCAGATCTTGGAACAGGACTACTGAAGGTGACAGGTTGTGGTGTCTTCGTGCTATACTCACTGTGACGCAGCACATGTATACTATAACATCATATCACAGCGTAATGACCCAGGGGCCTCTCACCAATTCGGTCATTCTTACCAAGTCCAGCTCATGCTGGTTTCCTCTCCGGCCGTACGTGGGAAGGTCTGTCAGAAACCTGCGGATGGTCGTGGGTTTCCCCGGACTCTGCCCGGTTTCCTCCCACCACAATACTGGCCGTCGTCGTATAAGTGAAATATTCTTGAGTACAGCGTAAAGCACCAATCAAATAAATAAATAAATATACACTATAACCTCATTAGATTACACAAAAAAGTCAATTTCACTTCAAATAACAAATAACAGCAAAAAGGTATTCGAAGAATAATAAATACACATTAGGGCAATTCTCATGAATAACAACTTTTGAGATTGCACGTGACGTTTCTCGCGATACAGGAACTCACATTGTTTTCAATAATTGCAATGGCGAAACGTCGCAGGCTCAAAAGTTAATATCAATTATAATCGTTTAAATGTATTGCGAGCTTCCAACTTTTATAGAAACCACTTCGGTATACACACGTGAAAGCATTAATCATTCACGAAAGCTATGAATATCTGTTAACTTTTTATCACTCCTCTTGTCATTGCCGCCATCTTGTAAATGGAGTCTACTTTCCCAAAAATGTGATCTTGTGGGAAAGGTGTATTCTTCATAACAGCTGCATATTTCATGAGGAATCCGTCAAAACGCTGCTCCCCACGTGTTTACAACCCTCCTTTCTTCGGTCCTCAACATCGACCGGTGCTGCAGTCGTTAAATTAATTTTCGTTTTCGGTGTTCCCTGTGGACTGTCAAACTGACGATAGATCTGTCGCTTCCGCAGATTGTTGATTGGTCTATGTAGGTTCCGAAAGTGGACTGGGGACAATCGGAGATCATAGTTCAGAACAGATACGCACTTCATTTTTTTTATCGCGTACATCGCATTGTCCATCTAGTGGGAAGTTTAATAGGTTATGTACATCAGTAAGTTATTCTGCTTAAATAATAATATAAAGTAAAATGTATAAAAGTATCGTACCAATTGAGACAAGTCAGCGTTTACCTGGAACAAACAATTTTGGATCTAAATATATACTGTTGAAGTCTGACATAGTCTTTACATTAGCCACGAAAGACTTCAACACCTTGTGTGATACTGGCCTAGCGTCGTTGGTGTCTCAACGTTAATTTTGACAGATTCTCTTTGTTATCGAACAAATCTCGTTAAATTAAAACACACCAACTTAAAGACCTTCTTTCCCCACCCAACGCACCGCCACCATGCATTCCTACACGATTTAGAATAGATTTCTTGTAGCCATGAAGGCTTCAACGGTACATGCCCCTCGGCGAATGTCGCCATCTTCCCACTGCTCGACTACGAACCAGGACGTCTGCTGCTCACCATTGCAGCAGCAGCTGAAGAGCATACGCCGGGGAAGCCTTCGTGGCTATCACAAATCTATTCTAAATTGAGTAGGGACGTATGGTGGTGGTGCAGTGGGTGCGGTCTTTAGGTTGGTGTCTTTTATGTCCGCTACACTTGTTCGATAACAAAGAGAATCGGCCTGGACCTTTGCTGAGTACGAAGTTAACATTACGAGCGTCGAGACTCCAAAGACGCTAGGACAGTAAACGAAAAAGAGTTGAAGTCTTTCAGAGCTATCTTTATGTAGGTCTATTTGGTAAAAGCGATCAAGACAATTTATATGTAAACAAATCATTTATTTATTTATTTGATGGCGTTTTACGCCATACTCAAGTATATTTCACTTATACGACGGCGGCGAGCATTACGGAAAGCGGGCAGAGCTCGGGGGAAACCCACGACCATCCGCAGGTTGCTGCAGACCTTCCCACTTTCGTAAACAAATAAAGATCCACCAGCAGTCGAAAACTTAAGTAAGAATCAGAAGCTATGCTGTAGGTTTTCTGTCGTCTTTCTGCAACTATTTAAATCTGTTTAAAGCTCGTGAATTGGAAAGCAGGAGCTAGAAACTGGACGATCAACTTGTTGTTTTAACTGTTACGTCTTTACACAACTTCTGAAAACGTCACCACACTTGTAATTCACGATTAAAAAGAGATTGGGATGCGCTTATTTGTAGGTCCAGGCCTTTGGGGGATTGAAAATAGAATCCATTTCACAACAACACGGTGTTCTTCTTCACAGCTCCATACGTAATGAGAAATCTGCCCAAAACGCTGCTTCCCATGTGTTTACAGCTCTCCGTTCTTCGGTTCTGTCGCATCCACTGCGCGGAGAGCGTAAAACACCGGTTTCAGCTGTCATTCAGAACACAGCAAGACAGGTCTTGTTTTGGTTCTATTTTTAGCTCCAGGTTACCGCTTGGTTGTGCAAGTGCGACCGCCTTTAAATATCCCTGCAGACTGGTATTTTTCACCAGAACTGCAGGTATAATACAGACAGGGAACATTCTGCAGAGATCTCCGATTATAATGGCAGCCGTTTGCTGAAATTGCGAGAAATTGCACAAAATAAACATCGACCGTTCGTGGGCAGTTGTGAAATTAATGCTGCCATGTTCGTTTTCGGAATTTCCTGTGAACTGTCAGACTGAAGATATATCTGTCGCTTCCTCAGATTGTTATATTGTTGTCGAATGTGACAGTGGTGATATGAAAGATGAATCGACAGGGGAGGTGGAAACTAGCAGCAGCGGAAAGAAAAGTGGGATTTCTGAATTGGCAATGTCAACAGCGCAGCCAAGGGGAGATAACCTTGTGGAGACCAACATGGAAAGAGAGCCGGATCCGTTCGAATACTTCCAGGCGTTACCAAAGAAAACGTTTTCAACAGGGAATTACATTGTTTCCAAGAGAAAACAGAAACTGGAAAAGCGAAAGCTACGTAAAGTCAATGCAAGTGACAAAAGAAAATGGAGGCAGGTCCCTGTGGAAGAAATCGGCATAAATCCCAGCTTGTTCCCGTGGTGTCAGTTTAAACCCAGTGAAAAAGACCGGAAGGTTAATTCTGAAGCGATCAGTTATGAAGTAAATGAGGAATTTATGCATGTGGAGAATATAATTTCCAATGCGAAGGATCTGGAATGTTTTCTTGCCATCGGTGTTAAAGACATTAGAGCCGATCGGCATCGAAAAATTAAAAGGGCGCATAAACAAATGAAGGACAAATACTGCAACAACGTGCAAAATAACAATGGGAAAAAGCTGTTCGTAAATCATAGAGTGTACAAACGGATGGAGCTGAAACCACAGACAATCCACTTTTTACCCAAACAAAAGGTAGGTGGAAGATCAGACCTCGAGGAAAAGAGAATTATAATCCAGAAAGAGAAAGGGAAAAGGAATCCAAACATTAAGGGGGAGGGGGCGTTTGAAGATGCAAAACCTGCCCCGCCTGTGGCCTCTGAATCCCGCCACGCCCTTCACAGTCAAAATGCCCCATCGACCTTCGCCGAAGATCAAGCTCTGGTCAACTTGTTAATCTCTCTGCAGCACCGAGATTTAAGCCCCGAGGATTATGACCTGCTGTTGAAACTTGACGAACTTTTCTGGGTACGAAAGTTCCTCCCCTGTCAACACGAGTTCCACACCGGCTGTATAGACATGTGGTTAGAAAACCCCTCTTTGAATTGTCCTCTGCACGGATTACCTGTCACGTGATTATCGTTAATCTCATTTAGGTGAATATTATTATTATTATTATTATTATATATAATTATTGCCATTCTATAGCCATTGAACTTATGCAATTCTTGGTCTGTTTGAAATGTAATGCCAGCACTCTTCTCTCTATATGATCTTCTTCAAGGTCACCTCGTTGAGGATTTATGAGTTTTAATTACAACTGAACTAAACGTTGGCCACTTTATTTTAAGTAAACCCAATCAAGCCTCTATAACTATATAGCTGGAACATTTTGTTTTCAGTTAGATGCACGTGCATGTGTAGATCGGTGTTCAAGGATTATGTATATTTTAGACAGCCACATGTTTCACATGTTTAGAACAAATTTTTCTGTTTTAAATTTTTAGATAGAGAGCATGCAGGACTGTTTGTTTCTGGGTGCTGAGATTTAGTGCTGTTTGTTAAATTATTAGTTACTATTTTTGTGTAAGGTTCATTAAATATGTTCCTTCAGATTATACCCGTGTTCTGGCTGATATTGTTACCTTCGCTGGCGTTCGTCTGTTTGTCCACCTGTCTGTATTTCTCACTGTCAGTTAGTCAATCCTTCAGTTACTCAGCATCTTTCCAGGTAACACGTGAAAAGTTTTGCATGGATTTGGATGAAATTTTGCGTAGTTTGGCCTTGTAAGGGTGAAGGGCTAAATCCATTAAACTATAGCTGTGTTGCTGGTCGAGATCAGAACTCAGCAGTGTTTAAAACGAATCTTCTACATTGTCAAATAGAATAGAAATGCAGAATATCGTGCCTTAGTTTCAGTTTGTAGTGAGGTGGTTTCTACACACACAGCTCTCTGGCGTCTTCTCACCGTTGTACTCAATGAATGTGGTTTTAGATGCACTATGTGGCCGCCAGCCTCCCCTTGTATCTTTCTCTCAATGTCTCTCTGTCTGTTAATTTTCCTGTCTGTCTGTCAAACAATTTCAAAGTATTACGCAAAGACATATGCAGGGAGTAGAAAGAAACTGTGTACACAGATTATAATCTTGGACTACAATTACCAACCCTTTTATTTTTGGTGGAGATCCTGATCGGGATTCGAGCCCAGGAATGTTTTAACTGATTCTCTTGCATCGGCTGACAGCTGCATGAGCTTCACGCCTCTAGATTGTCTTGAGCTCAATTTGCGATGTGTCCACCACGCTCCATCAACGAAGGCTTCTCTATATAAAATGAGTGGGCAAGCGATAGCACCAAGTGAGTTAAGGTCCAGATTATGATGGCTCCCTCTCCGGCCCTACGTGCACGGGAAGATTTGCTAGCAACCTGAGGATCGTAGTGGGTTTCCCCTAGGCCCTGCCGATTTCCCTCCACCATATTGCTGACCACGTGACCAATGGAACACTGCAGCGTTCTGTAAATTTATCTATGGGTTTTATTCTAACTAGTTATGTAAATGTTTAAATGGTAACAATTTGTACCCCCCCCCCCTTTCCCCACCCCCACCCCAGCACCATGCCTAAGCAGAATTAGCTAAACACAAGGGAATGCGGTATTGTAACTGGCAATTATGAGAAGCTTCTGGTCTGGAGTTACCCACAATGCTGCATTATCACATCCAATAATGTGCAAAATACTTTACAAACCAGTGGATGATCATGATGGGTTTCCTCCTGGCTCTGCCCGGTTTCCTCCTACCACAATCCTCCAATGAACGAATAAGTGAAATATTCTTGAGTGCTGTGTAAAACACCAGTAAATAAGTAAACAAATGTTTTCATTATTATGTATTAATTAAACACCGGTACTGTGCATTAACATTTCAATTACAGATCTTGGAACAGGAATACTGAAGGTGACAGGTTGTGGTGTCTTCGTGCTATACTCACTGTGACGCAGCACATGTACACTATAACATCATATCACAGCGTAATGACCCAGGGGCCTCTCACCAATTCGGTCATTCTTACCAAGTCCAGCTCATGCTGGTTTCCTCTCCGGCCGTACGTGGGAAGGTCTGTCAGAAACCTGCGGATGGTCGTGGGTTTCCCCGGACTCTGCCCGGTTTCCTCCCACCACAATACTGGCCGCCGTCGTATAAGTGAAATATTCTTGAGTACAGCGTAAAGCACCAATCAAATAAATAAATAAATATACACTATAACATCATTAGATTACACAAAAAAGTCAATTTTACTTCAAATAGCAAATAACAGCAAAAAGGTATTCGAAGAATAATAAATACACATTAGGGCAATTCTCATGAATAACAACTTTTGAGATTGCACGTGACGTTTCTCGCGATACAGGAACTCACATTGTTTTCAATAATTGCAATGGCGAAACGTCGCAGACTCAAAAGTTAATATCAATTATAATCGTTTAAATATATTGCGAGCTTCCAACTTTTATAGAAACCACTTCGGTATACACATGTGCAAGCATTAATCATTCACGAAAGCTATGAATATCTGTAAACTTTTTATCACTCCTCTTGTCATTGCCGCCATCTTGTAAATGGAGTCTACTTTCCCAAAAATGTGATCTTGTGGGAAAGGTGTATTCTTCATAACAGCTGCATATTTCATGAGAAATCCGTCAAAACGCTGCTTCCCACGTGTTTGCAACTCTCCTTTCTTCGATTCTCAACATCGACCGGTGCTGCAGTCGTTAAATTAATGCCGCCATTTTCGTTTTCGGTGTTCCCTGTGGACTGTCAAACTGACGATAGATCTGTCGCTTCCGCAGATTGTTGATTGGTCTATGTAGGTTCCGAAAGTGGACTGGGGACAATCGGAGATCATAGTTCAGAACAGATACGCACTTCATTTTTTTTTTTATCGCATACATCGCATTGTCCATCTAGTGGGAAGTTTAATAGGTTATGTACATCAGTAAGTTATTCTGCTTAAATAATAATATAAAGTAAAATGTATAAAAGTATCGTACCAATTGAGACAAGTAAGCGTTTACCTGGAACAAACAATTTTGGATCTAAATATATACTGTTGAAGTCTGACATAGTCTTTACATTAGCCCCGAAAGGCTTCAACACCTTGTGTGATACTGGCCTAGCGTCGTTGGTGTCTCAACGTTAATTTTGACAGATTCTCTTTGTTATCGAACAAATCTCGTTAAATTAAAACACACCAACTTAAAGACCTTCTTTCCCCACCCAACGCACCGCCACCATGCATTCCTACACGATTTAGAATAGATTTCTTGTAGCCATGAAGGCTTCAACGGTACATGCCCCTCGGCGAATGTCGCCATCTTCCCACTGCTCGACTACGAACCAGGACGTCTGCTGCTCACCATTGCAGCAGCAGCTGAAGAGCATACGCCGGGGAAGCCTTCGTGGCTATCACAAATCTATTCTAAATTGAGTAGGGACGTATGGTGGTGGTGCAGTGGGTGCGGTCTTTAGGTTGGTGTCTTTTATGTCCGCTACACTTGTTCGATAACAAAGAGAATCGGCCTGGACCTTTGCTGAGTACGAAGTTAACATTACGAGCGTCGAGACTCCAAAGACGCTAGGACAGTAAACGAAAAAGAGTTGAAGTCTTTCAGAGCTATCTTTATGTAGGCCTATTTGGTAAAAGCGATCAAGACAATTTATATGTAAACAAATCATTTATTTATTTATTTGATGGCGTTTTACGCCATACTCAAGTATATTTCACTTATACGACGGCGGCGAGCATTATGGAAAGCGGGCAGAGCTCGGGGGAAACCCACGACCATCCGCAGGTTGCTGATTACCTTCCCACTTTCGTAAACAAATAAAGATCCACCAGCAGTCGAAAACTTAAGTAAGAATCAGAAGCTATGCTGTAGGTTTTCTGTCGTCTTTCTGCAACTATTTAAATCTGTTTAAAGCTCGTGAATTGGAAAGCAGGAGCTAGAAACTGGACGATCAACCTGTTGTTTTAACTGTTACGTCTTTACACAATTTCTGAAAACGTCACCGCACTTGTAATTCACGATTAAAAAAGAGATTGGGATGCGCTTATTTGTAGGTCCAGGGCTTTGGGGATTGAAAATAGAATCCATTTCACAACAACACGGTGTTCTTCTTCACAGCTCCATACGTAATGAGAAATCTGCCCAAAACGCTGCTTCCCATGTGTTTACAACTCTCCGTTCTTCGGTTCTGTCGCATCCACTGCGCGGAGAGCGTAAAACACCGGTTTCAGCTGTCATTCAGAACACAGCAAGACAGGTCTTGTTTTGGTTCTATTTTTAGCTCCGGGTTACCGCTTGGTTGTGCAAGTGCGACCGCCTTTAAATATCCCTGCAGACTGGTATTTTTCACCAAAACTGCAGGTATAATACAGACAGGGAACATTCTGCAGAGATCTCCGATTATAATGGCAGCCGTTTGCTGAAATTGCGAGAAATTGCGCAAAATAAACATCGACCGTTCGTGGGCAGTTGTGAAATTAATGCTGCCATGTTCGTTTTCGGAATTTCCTGTGAACTGTCAGACTGAAGATATATCTGTCGCTTCCTCAGATTGTTATATTGTTGTCGAATGTGACAGTGGTGATATGAAAGATGAATCGACAGGGGAGGTGGAAACTAGCAGCAGCGGAAAGAAAAGTGGGATTTCTGAATTGGCAATGTCAACAGCGCAGCCAAGGGGAGATAACCTTGTGGAGACCAACATGGAAAGAGAGCCGGATCCGTTCGAATACTTCCAGGCGTTACCAAAGAAAACGTTTTCAACAGGGAATTACATTGTTTCCAAGAGAAAACAGAAACTGGAAAAGCGAAAGCTACGTAAAGTCAATGCAAGTGACAAAAGAAAATGGAGGCAGGTCCCTGTGGAAGAAATCGGCATAAATCCCAGCTTGTTCCCACGGTGTCAGTTTGAACCCAATGAAAAAATCCGGAAGCTTAATCCTGAAGCGATCAGTTATGAAGTAAATGAGGAATTTATGCATGTGGAGAATATAATTTCCAATGCGAAGGATCTGGAATGTTTTCTTGCCATCGGGTTTAAAGACATTAGAGCCGATCGGCATCGAAAAATTAAAAGGGCGCATAAACAAGTGAAGGACAAATACTGCAACAACGTGCAAAATAACAATGGGAAAAAGCTGTTCGTAAATCATAGAGTGTACAAACGGATGGAGCTGAAACCACAGACAATCCACTTTTTACCCAAACAAAAGGTAGGTGGAAGATCAGACCTCGAGGAAAAGAGAATTATAATCCAGAAAGAGAAAGGGAAAAGGAATCCAAACATTAAGGGGGAGTGGGCGTTTGAAGATGCAAAACCTGCCCCGCCTTTGGCCTCTGAAACTCGCCACGCCCTCCACAGTCAAAATGCCCCATCGACCTTCGCCGAAGATCAAGCTCTGGTCAACTTGTTAATCTCTCTGCAGCACCGAGATTTAAGTCCCGAGGATTATGACCTGCTGTTGAAACTTGACGAACTTTTCTGGGTACGAAAGTTCCTCCCCTGTCAACACGAGTTCCACACCGGCTGTATAGACATGTGGTTAGAAAACCCCTCTTTGAATTGTCCTCTGCACGGATTACCTGTCACGTGATTATCGTTCATCTCGTTTAGCTGAATTTTATTATTATTATATATAATTAGTGCCGTTCTAAAGCCATTGAACTTATGCAATTCTTGGTCTGTATGAAATGTAATGCCAGCACTCTTCTCTATATATAGTCTGCTTCACCTCGTTGAGGATTTATGAGTTTTGCGCGGACTTAATTACATCTGAACGAAACGTTGGCTACTTTATTTTAAGTAAACCCAATCAAGCCTGTATAACTATATTGCTGGAACATTTTGTTTTCAGTTAGATGCACGTGCATGTGCAGATCGGTGTTCAAGGAATATGTATATTTTAGACAGCCACATTGACATGTTTAGAACAATTTTTTCTGTTTTAACTTTTTAGAGAGAGATAGCATGCAGGACTGTTTGTTTCTGGGTGCTGAGATTTGCTGGTCGAGATCAGAACTCAGCAGTGTTTAAAACGAATCTTCTACATTGTCAAATAGAATAGAAATGCAGAATATCGTGCCCTAGTTTCAGTTTGTAGTGAGGTGATTTCTACACACACAGCTGTATGCTTGTGTCGAAGATTAGCGCTCTCTGGCGTCTTCTTGCTGTTGTACTCAATGAATGCAGTTTTAGATGCACTATGTGGTCGCCCGTCTCTCCTTGTATCTGTCTTTCAATCTGTCTGTCTGGTAATCTATCTGTCTGTCCGTCTATGTCTCTGTCTGTCTGCCCGTCATTGCCTCTGTCTGTTTGTTGATCTCTCTGTATGCCTGTGCATCAAAGTCTCTGTCTGTCTGCCCGTCAATGTCTCTGTCTGTCTGTCCGTCATTGCCTCTGTCTGTCTGTCCGTCAGTGTTTCTGTGGGTTAGTTAATTTCCCTGTCTGTCTGTCTGTCTGTCTATATATAAAAAAAGTCCAGCTTATGATGGCTCCCTCTCCGACCCTACGTGCATGGGAAGTTCTGCTAGCAACCTGAGGATGGTAGTGGGTTTCCCCTAGGCCCTGCCAATTTCCTCCCACCATATTGCTGAACACGTGGCCAGTGGAACACTGAACACTGCATGCTGTAAATTAATTCAAGGTTTAATTCTAACTAGTCATGTAAATGTTTAAATGGTAGCAATTTACTCTCCCCCCCACCCCCCCACCCCACCCCAGCACTATGCTTAAGCAGAATTAGCTAAACACAAGGGAATGCGGTATTGTAGCTGACAATGTATGAGAAGCAACTGGTCTGGAGTTACCCACAATGCTGCATTATCACATCCAATAATATCAGGAAAACAATGTTGCAAATACTTTACAAACCAGTGGATGGTCATGATGGGTTTTCGCCTGGCTCTCCCCGGTTTCCTCCTACCATAATGCTCCCATGAATAAATAAGTGAAATATTCTTGAGTACGGCGTAAAACACCAATAAATAAGTAAACAAATACTTTCATTATTTACGTGTATTAAGTAAATACTGGTACTGTGCATTGTCATTTCAATTAAAGATCTTGGAACAGGAATATTGAAGGTGGCAGGTTGTTGTGAGTGAGTGAGTGCTTGGGGTTTAACGTCGTACTTAACAATTTTTCAGTCATATGACGACGACAGTTTGTTATGTCTTCGTGCTAAACTCACGATAACACAGCACGTATACACTAATAGGGGCCTCCGTGACTCAGTTGGTTGGCGCGTTAGCGCAGCGTAATGACCCAGGAGCCTCTCACCAGTGCGGTCACTCTTACCAAGTCCAGCTCATGCTGGCTTCCTTTCCGGCCGTACGTGGGAAGGTCTGTCAGCAACCTGCGGATGGTCGTGGGTTTCCCCGGGCTCTGCCCGGTTTCCTCCCACCACAATACTGGCCGCCGTCGTATCAGTGAAATATTCTTGAGTGCAGCGTAAACCACCAATCAAATAAATAAATAAATATACACTATAACATCATTAGATTACACAAAAAGGCAATTTTACTTTAAATAGCAAACTAGAGCAAAAAGGTATTTGAAGAATAATAAATACACATTAAGGCAATTCTCATGAATAACAACTTTTAAGGTTACACGTGACGTTTCTCGCGATACACGAATTCAATAACTGCAATGGCGAAACGTCACCGACTCCAAAGTTGATATCCATTATAATTGTTGAAATGTCTTGCGACCTTGCAACTTCTAAACAAGCCACTTCGGTATTCACATGTGCAAGCATTAATAATTCACGAAAGCTATGAATACCTGCTAACATTTTATCACTCCTCTTGTCATTGCTGCCATCTTGTAATCATTCACAAAAGCTATGAATACCTGCTAACATTTTAACTCTTTACTTGTCATTGCCGCCATCTTGTTATAATTCATAAAAGCTATGAATACCTGCTAGCATTTTATCACTCTACTTGTCATTGCCTCCATCTTGTAAATGGAGTCCGCTTTTACAAAAATGTGATCTTGTGGGAAAGAGTTTACACGTGTGTATAGATAGCAACTTCCTGGAATCAATTTCCCTGTTACCTGAACCTGAACAATTTTTCAGTCATATGACGACGAAGGAATCTGTAGAGTGCATGTATTGTGCCTCCTTGTTGCAGGACGGATTTCCACCGCTCTTTCATCTAGTGCTGCTTCACTGAGATGCCCTACCGAAGGGAGGTAAGCTGCCCCGCTCGAGCCTTTATACTGATACGGGTCCACGAGTCGTTGCACCATGCTGAACGCCAAGCGAGGAAGTTACAGCTTCCTCTTTTAAGGTCTTAGGTTTGGCTCGACCCAGTATTGACCCTGGATCTACCGCTCCCGAGGCGAACGCTCTATCTGTGCTATCGGGCGGTAATTATTTCTCTGGATGCGGTTTATATGCATATGTGAACCGAAATCCGCTACCGCGAATTAAGTGAAAGTGGCTTGTTTCTCAAGTTGGTATATACGCTTCGATTGGGCTGCATGTGTATATGCATGTACTATTTCCAAGATAGGGGGATAAATTCACTGCTGAGACTCCAAGGCTGTAGGTTCTACAGAAGGACTGGAGTACAACAGCTCACGCAATTCTGTAACAAGGATGGCTGACTCCAAGACTGTAGGTTCTACAAAGGGACTGGAGTATAACAGCTGACGCAATTCTGTAACAAGAATGGCTGACTCCAAGACTGTAGGTTCTACAGAGGGACTGGAGTATAACAGCTGACGCAATTCTGTAACAAGGGTGGTTGACTCCAAGGCTGTAGGTTCTACAGAGGAACTGGAGTATAACAGCTGACGGAATTCTGTAACAAGGATGGCTGAGACTCCAAGACTGTAGGTTCTACAGAGGGATTTGAGTGTAACAGCTGACGCAATCCTGTAAGAAGGATGGCTGACTCCAAGACTGTAGGTTCTACAGAGGGACTGGAGTATAACAGCTGACGCAACTCTGTAACAAGGATGGCTGACTCCAAGACTGTAGGTTCTACAGAGGGACTGGAGTATAACAGCTGACGCAATTCTGTAACAAGGATGGCTGAGACTCCAAGGCTGTAGGCTCTACAGAGGGACTGGGGTATAACAGCTGACGCAATTCTGTAACAACTATATGTATCTTACTATTCACACAGCCGTAGCTACATGTACTATCGATATGTAACTATATACATTCGATGCTGGTTCAAACCCGGCCTTGGAAGGAAATTTTGTAGATTATAAGATCTGCATTCAGTCGGACGTTCCCTGAAAATCACTTGTCTTCCATTACTCTGATGTGTATGTATGTGTCACAGGTTGGAAAGTTCATCAGTAACTTGCCAGAGGTCTCTGGTTTACCCTTAAAAACACCGCGTAGTCAATGAAAAATTCCTGACCATTCTTGAACGAATTCAGTCAAATACATATATGAGTGTCCATAGCTAATGTATTTATTTATTTATTTGATTGGTGTTTTTAAGCTTTACGTAATATTTCGCTTATATGACGGCGGTCAGCATTATGGTGGATTATTGCTAATGAATGAGACAACAGTACGTGTTTTACTGTACACAATGATACTCGCCTGTAACAGCCAATCACCAAGTTTAATAATAAGTGTATTAACACGTACTGAGAATGTCGATGAATTACGCTGCGTTACATAATTAAACATCTTTAGAGGGTTTTATTTATTTATTTATTTTTTTGTTTGATTTGTGTTTTACGTCGATATTTCACTCATACGACGGCGGTTAGCCTGATGGTAAGAGAAAACCGAGCTCGGGGAAACCCACGACCTATAGGTGTTTATTGTCGTATTAACATAGTGTTATCAGTATTTTATACGCCCGTTTGCGTACAAATTCTAAACATGTGGGGAACGCGGTAGTGAATGTATATACTTGCATGTTGAACACTATACAGCAAGGATGCAGAAAACATTGCTCATGCAGTGCCCTGTTAAATAGAGAGGACAGTTCCTAATGCACTCGGAGTTCTACGGTCACTTACGTAAAGAACGAACAAGTCATACAGCTAGCCGGAGACAGCCGAACACTGCCGATCGACGAGGTGTTCCGACTGCTCCGCGTGATTCAGATACTGATTTCCGGTGAGTTAAGTAGCCTACTTGTACTGCAGCTGTTTGCCGGAGGGGAGTGGGGGGACATATGACTCCCACACTGGGCTTAATTAAAGTTGCATGAACAATTGAACCAGTGTCAACGCCTACATCTATTTTGACGTGGAGAAAAAAGAAAAAAAGAGAAAAGAAAAGAAAACCACCTCAAGAGCGCGTGAACCATGAAGGCATATGCCTACGTGAAGTATATCATAAGACATAAGTATGTAGTGATGCATGCCTGTCTGCAGATTAGAAAACATTGTACTAGTATAGGTCTACATGAACTGTATAGCACAGATAGACTTATACACTGTAGCATAAACGGGAAGAAAGTCAACAAAGGCTGTCGACAGTTTGCTTGGGGCGGAATCTTTTATAGGCCATTGTGTTTTTGACGACTTGAATATACGTTTTAGGTTTATGGACACACGAACCCGCTATTCACGTACGGTAGCCTGCAGAATTACGTGTACGTGTATATGTACGTGTACATTTAAGTAAGAGTTAGGTGGAGCGAGGGAGTCCCATGTGTATGGACGCCCAGCCAGGTAGGCCTACATATACATGCATGTATGTGAGCTATACAGTATGACGCGCCAGTCTGTGTGTATTCATTTACGTGGCTACTGTTTAACGCCACATGAACTCGGGCGTATTTCAAGTGTACTCTTGCTATAGAGAAGAAGTAGTCTCAAAAGTGTACACATGTACTTGTTTTTGTATCACACGTGTACACAAGTTGACAATCTGGTACATATTAAAGGTGTAGGTACATAAAGATGACGCATACAAGATACATTAACGTTCCTGTGAAAATTTGTTAGAATGAATGTGTTTGTGGTACACGTCTTGTGTATATTTAGTACACAATTGCTTTTTGTGAGTATATACGTTGAATTGCCGATATGGTACCGGTTTTACATCGTTGTTTGTAACCGTGTATGGAGGCAAAATGTTTTGTTAAATATACGTGCACGATATCGACCCTGACTCTAAACTATGTGCAACAAAACGTCCTAAAGACGACTACCTCCACCATCACGCATCCCACCTCCTCTACCCACCGGCTCTCCACCGACTCCCATCACATTGCTTTCTCAGTTGAAGCCCCCCTGGCCAATTGGGGAGAGCTGTACCTGCTTACCGTACGGGCTGGGTTCACTCGTGATTAACAGCCGCATTTCCGTCAACACCTGTGTGTGTAAAGATAAATAAATAGTATGGAACTATCAGGTAGATTTATAGAGCGTTAATCCACAGATAAGAGCACCGTTATATCTATGGTAAACCAGAAGTAACACAACGTCGCTGATAAGCGTGGGAAAACGTGAAACAATATGAGGTGATGCAAGGTGTAGCGCCTACTTTTTGTAGAACTCTAAGTCAGTCAGAGATAAGAATCGTTAGGCCTACGGTAGACGACAAATAGCACAAATAGCAGACAGTACACATCTGGAGACACGATGATGCTGTCTCTGCACTTTTGCCCTTAATGTGCTTGTATTGGGCCATTACACTCCAAACCAATGTTAGGAGCTACATCAGACAATATACATACGGGCACCTACTGTACACGTCTGAAGACACGATGATACTGTCTCTGCACTTTTGCCGTTAATATGGTTGTATTGGGCCACCATACTCCAAACCAATGTTAGGGACTACATCAGACAGTATACATACGGGCACCTACTGTACACGTCTGACGACACGAGGGTACTGTCTCAGCACTTTTGCCGTTAATATGGTTGTATTGGGCCACCACACTCCAAACCAATGTTAGGAGCTACATCAGACAGTATACATACGGGCACCTACTGTACACGTCTGACGACACGAGGGTACGATCTCTGCACTTTTGCCATTAATATGGTCGTATCGGGCCACCATACTCCAAACCAATGTTAGGGACTACATCAGACAGAATACATACGGGCACCTACTGTACACGTCTGACGACACGAGGGTACGGTCTCTGCACTTTTGCCATTAATATGGTCGTATCGGGCCACCATACTCCAAACCAATGTTAGGAGCTACATCAGACAGTATACATACGGGCACCTACTGTACACATCTGAAGACACGATGATACTGTCTCAGCACTTTTGCCGTTAGTATGCTTGTATTGGGCCACCGCACTCCAAACCAATGTTAGGAGCTACATCAGACAGTATACATCCGGGTACCTACTGTATACGTCTGAAGACACGATGATACTGTCTCAGCACTTTTGCCGTTAGTATGCTTGTATTGGGCCACCACACTCCAAACCAATGTTAGGAGCTACATCAGACAGTATACATACGGGCACCTACTGTACACGTCTGAAGACACGATTATACTGTCTCAGCACTTATGCCGTTAATATGGTTGTATCAGGCCACCATACTCGACACAGTGGTACTGTCCTAACACTTACAGTGTACAAGTACAAATATACACATTGGTGGGCCAGTACAATACGGCCTAAGCACCTCATTGTCCCACGCGCATAGAACCCCGATCTCACCCGTTTCTTTGTTCGTCATTGTCAATCAGTGGCTGAGGAAAGTGTTGGATAGCGGAATTCTTTCACCTGGGCGATGCACGTGGCCATTGATATACCTGGTTAACACCTGAGAGAAAGTAAGTATGTAGAACTATACGCGCATAAATATATATATATATATATATATATATGTACACGGAGAGGCGTGTTCTAAAACTCCGAATTATTGAATGTGCAGGTACATATACGCTTCAGGCGAAGTGTAGGGTGTACTATATTGGGGTTGTTCAGATAAAGTTTGTGTAAGTTACTAATGAATGAATGTCTTCCGTGCGAACGGACAATTACGATAAACACGAGCATGGAAAAGGCCTACGCACAAGCACCTGTACTCCTACCCAACTGCTCAAGTGAACGTGTGTGGACTGTTCTAAGGTAGGTGCTGAACAAATGGGGTTTTTATCTCTCTTTTTTGTGTTGCCTAGCTGTTATTTACGAACGTGCATCGACTTAGGAGTATCTGTAACTAATCCTAAAATGTTACAGCAGGACAGGAAGAGAGCCGCTGAGCAAATGACTTGCAGGCGTATTATTTATTTCTTTATTTAATTGGTGTTTTACGCCGCACTCAAAAATATTTCACTTTCACAGTCAGTATTATTAGAAGAGGAAACCAGGCAGAGCCCGGGGAAAGCCCACGATCATCTGCATGTAGCTGGAAGGCCTTCTCACGTATGGTCGGGGAAGAAGCCTACGTGAGCTGGAATTGAACTCAAAGCAACCGCATTGGTAAGAGGCTCCTGAGTGATTGCTAACCCCCTTGGTTACGGAGGCCCCTAGTCGTATAATAAATGAGCCTGAACTGTATTGCCAAACTGAGGTGCTGAATTCAGGTGATCAATTGAGGTGCTGAATTCAGGTGATAAATTGAGGTGCTGAACTCAGGTGCTGAATTCAGGTGCTAAAATGAGGTGCTTAACTGCGGTACATGTTCTGGGTTAGCGTATTGGGGTACATGTTCTGGGTTAGCGTATTGGGGTACATGTTCTGGGTTAGCGTATTGGGGTGTATGTTTTTAGGTTAGCGTATTGGGGTACATGTTCTGGGTTAGCGTATTGGGGTACATGTTCTGGGTTAGCGTACTGGGGTGCATGTTTTTAGGTTAGCGTATTGGGGTACATGTTCTGGGTTAGCGTATTGGGGTACATGTTCTGGGTTAGCGTATTGGGGTACATGTTCTGGGTTAACGTATTGGGGTACATATTCTGGGTCAGCGTATTGGGGTACATGTTCTGTGTTAGCGTATTGGGGGCATGTTCTGGGTTAGCGTATTGGGGTACATGTTCTGGGTTAGCGTATTGGGGTACATGTTCTGGGTTCGTGTATAGGGTACATGTTCTGGGTTAGCGTATTGGGGTGCATGTTCTGGGTTAACGTATTGGGTTACATATTCTGGGTTAGCGTATTGGGGTACATGTTCTGGGTTAGCGTATTGGGGTGTATGTTTTTAGGTTAGCGTATTGGGGTACATGTTCTGGGTTCGTGTATAGGGTACATGTTCTGGGTTAACGTATTGGGGTACATATTCTGGGTTAGCGTATTGGGGTACATGTTCTGGATTAGCGTATTGGGGTGTATGTTCTGGGTTAGCGTATTGGGGTACATGTTCTGGGTTAGCGTATTGGGGTACATGTTCTGGGTTAACGTATTGGGGTACATATTCTGGGTCAGCGTATTGGGGTACATGTTCTGTGTTAGCGTATTGGGGGCATGTTCTGGGTTAGCGTATTGGGGTACATGTTCTGGGTTAGCGTATTGGGGTACATGTTCTGGGTTCGTGTATAGGGTACATGTTTTGGGTTAGCGTATTGGGGTGCATGTTCTGGGTTAACGTATTGGGGTACATATTCTGGGTTAGCGTATTGGGGTACATGTTCTGGGTTAGCGTATTGGGGTACATGTTCTGGGTTAGCGTATTGGGGTGTATGTTTTTAGGTTAGCGTATTGGGGTACATGTTCTGGGTTAGCGTATTGGGGTACATGTTCTGGGTTAGCGTATTGGGGTACATGTTCTGGGTTAGCGTATTGGGGTACATGTTCTGGGTTAGCGTATTGGGGTGTATGTTTTTAGGTTAGCGTATTGGGGTACATGTTCTGGGTTAGCGTATTGGGGTGCATGTTCTGGGTTAACGTATTGGGTTACATATTCTGGGTTAGCGTATTGGGGTACATGTTCTGGGTTAGCGTATTGGGGTGTATGTTCTGGGTTAGCGTATTGGGGTACATGTTCTGGGTTAGTGTATTGGGGTACATGTTCTGGGTTAACGTATTGGGGTACATATTCTGGGTCAGCGTATTGGGGTGCATGTTCTGTGTTAGCGTATTGGGGGCATGTTCTGGGTTAGCGTATTGGGGTACATGTTCTGGGTTAGCGTATTGGGGTACATGTTCTGGGTTCGTGTATAGGGTACATGTCCTGGGTTAGCGTATTGGGGTGCATGTTCTGGGTTAACGTATTGGGTTACATATTCTGGGTTAGCGTATTGGGGTACATGTTCTGGGTTAACGTATTGGGGTACATATTCTGTGTCAGCGTATTGGGGTACATGTTCTGTGTTAGCGTATTGGGGGCATGTTCTGGGTTAGCGTATTGGGGTACATGTTCTGGGTTCGTGTATAGGGTACATGTTCTGGGTTAGCGTATTGGGGTACATGTTCTGGGTTAACGTATTGGGTTACATATTCTGGGTTAGCGTATTGGGGTACATGTTCTGGGTTAACGTATTGGGGTACATGTTCTGGGTTAGCGTATTGGGGTACATGTTCTGGGTTAGCGTATTGGGGTACATGTTCTGGGTTCGTGTATAAGGTACATGTTCTGGGTTAACGTATTGGGGTACATGTTCTGGGTTAGCGTATTGGGGTGTATGTTCTGGGTTAGCGTATTGGGGTACATGTTCTGGGTTAGCGTATTGGGGTACATGTTCTGGGTTAACGTATTGGGGTACATATTCTGGGTCAGCGTATTGGGGTACATGTTCTGTGTTAGCGTATTGGGGGCATGTTCTGGGTTAGCGTATTGGGGTACATGTTCTGGGTTAGCGTATTGGGGTACATGTTCTGGGTTCGTGTATAGGGTACATGTTTTGGGTTAGCGTATTGGGGTGCATGTTCTGGGTTAACGTATTGGGGTACATATTCTGGGCTAGCGTATTGGGGTACATGTTCTGGGTTAGCGTATTGGGGTGTATGTTCTGGGTTAGCGTATTGGGGTACATGTTCTGGGTTAGCGTATTGGGGTACATGTTCTGGGTTAACGTATTGGGGTACATATTCTGGGTCAGCGTATTGGGGTACATGTTCTGTGTTAGCGTATTGGGGGCATGTTCTGGGTTAGCGTATTGGGGTACATGTTCTGGGTTCGTGTATAAGGTACATGTTCTGGGTTAGCGTATTGGGGTGCATGTTCTGGGTTAACGTATTGGGGTACATATTCTCGGTTAGCGTACTGGGGTACATGTTCTGGGTTAGCGTATTGGGGTGTATGTTCTGGGTTAGCGTATTGGGGTACATGTTCTGGGTTAGCGTATTGGGGTGCATGTTCTGGGTTAGGCGTATTGGGGTACATGTTCTGGGTTAACGTATTTGGGTACATGTTCTGGGTTAACGTATTGGGTTACATGTTATAAGTTGCTGTATTGGGGTACATGTTCTAAGTTGCTGTATTGAATTACGTATTGAATACATGTAGAAGCGATCTTAGACTTAAGTCAAGACTTTATTCCTTAAATTTACTATGTTCGTTTCCGTTATATTAGCTGTACAACAATAGCTTTTTCAGAACTGTCAAGCAACAAATGAGTTACTAACCTGAGTTGCTGAAATGAGTTACTGAATTAAGGTCCTGGAGTAAACTACTGAATTCAGTGACTAAACTGAGTTACTAAACAAGGTTCTGAATTAAGTTACAGAACTGATTTACTAAGATTAGGAAATGAGTTGAATGTAAATCACCATATACTGCACTTGTTTAGAGAGCAATTTCAGACCTGTGTAAAGTAAATCGTTCTCAGTGGCCGCTGTGCATTTTTGACTTGCGTAGATGAATTTCGAAATCTGAAGAGGTTAGAACGAGTGGAATAGTTATATGTACATTTGTTCCCCTGTCAACGCAGGAAAGGGTAGATTATTGCTTTTATTAACTTATTTATTTCATTATTATATAACGCCATAATCAAGAATTTTGCACTTATACCACGGTGGTAATTTTTGTGCATGGAGACATCTGGAGTGTCCTGGGTAAACCACTAGCCTTGGGCAATTTACTGACCAACTTTCCTACATGTGATAAACAGACTAACACGCTACCAGGTTTCGAACCCGCGACTTCAGTGCAAGACACCAAACAGTCAGTAATACATCCACACCGGCCACACCACTCAACAACAGAGGCCTCCCAGAATAGGAGATATAGCAGAGGGGTAGACTTCATGGGAAACATTCGTTACCTTTAAGATGAGGAGAAATGGCATTCCCCTTAACTGAAAACATCGGGTTGTTAGATGTCATCGAAAACGTTATTTATTTATTTATTTATTTATTTATTTGATTGGTGTTTTACGCTGTACTCAAGAATATTTCACTTATATACGACGGCGGCCAGCATTATGGTGGAGGAAACCGGGCAGAGTCCGGGGGAAACCCACGACCATCCGCAGGTTGCTGACAGAGCTTCCCACGTACTGCCGGAGAGGAAGCCAGCATGAGCTGGACTTGAACTCACAGCGACCGCATTGTTGAGAGGACTCCTAGGTCATTACGTCATCGAAAACTTCGAATTACAAGTAACAACATTATCGTAATTTGGCATTACACTTTCTGAATACACGGCCAATTCTAGTGCCGAAAACGAGTTTACTGCGACTCATGAATTTTAATCAGAAACATTTCTTCCTATTTTCAGGATCCATTGCGTGACCTTGGACAGATAAAACATGGACATGGCTTTTAGCTGATTCATCCTGTCGCCCCGGGCACCCAACCCAACTCCCAATCCTGAGTCACGGTGAGCCCCTTTGATGTCTTTGGGCGATATACAGTGTTTGTATACCCACAGAAGATGCCAGCAAGCGGTTAGATGCTTCGGGATCTTTGGGCCATTCGCCTACATCGCCGTGGTGGCCTTCGCCCTGGCTATTCTGCTGTGGATGGTGTACACAACGTGGGAAATCCGTATTACAAAAGCTCATCTCCTCAGTTCTAGGCCTAGGCATTCAAACGTTTCTAATTCGGCGGTGGTACAAGAAGGCATGACTACTGGAGAAACCCGCTCTGTACTGCTGGACGCTTCGCTCTTTGAGGCAGTGAACGGGCTAATACAACCGCCCGTGAAACAAGTATTCAGCTGTTCCAAGCTCTTCAGAGGCGACGAGGAGGAAACCAAACGAGCTACCGAGTACCAGAAGAATTTTCCCCTACAATCCGCCATCTTTTAGCGCCATCGTTCAGTCCACAACAAACTGCGAAGTGTTTCGAAAAGCCCGCGGATATCAGCTCCAAACTTCGAATTTGGAGAAAAGTTTTCCACTGGCGTTTAGTGTACTAGTTCATAAATCCGTCGAGCAGTTTGAACGTTTGCTAAGGGCGATTTATCGCCCCACGAACTACTACTGCGTCCATGTGGACAAAAAGGCAACCCCGTATATACAAAAGGCCGTACAGTCAATCGTTAGGTGTTTTGGCAATGTTTTCCTTGCTTCTCGACAGGAGATTGTCGTGTATGCCGGCTATACGCGACTCCAGGCAGATATAAACTGTATGAGAGACTTACTTCACTGTTGTAAAGATTGGAAATACTTGCTCAATATGGCGGGTAGCGAGTTTCCGCTCAGACCCAATCACCATTTAGTGCAAATCTTGAAACTTTACAACGGCACGAATATCGTTGAGCGTCACATGCGCACGAATAGTCCATGGCGGTACGAACGCAAGTTTAAAACCGTGATAAAAAGCGCCAAACGCGGACGCCTTGTTAAGGAATCTGACGTCAACGACCCTGCGCCGTTTAATCTCAAAGTCACCAAGTGCAGTGCGTATGGCGCCTTTTCTAGGAAATTTATAGACTTCGCTCTTCACAATGCGGTCGCTCAGGCTCTGTTAAACTGGACCATGACAACCTACAGCCCTGATGAATTATTCTGGGGAACGCTGAACAATCTCCATGGCAACCCACAGCTAGCGACACCTGGCGGAGGTAATTTGTATAGCACAGAACTATGTTTAGGAATATTACCTGTCTTGTAAAGTCATTGGTCATTTAAAATAACATTTAACTTCTTTAAACCACACAACTCCGAAATCTTTGCAATTGGATCCAAGGTATACCTCCGAATTGGACAGTGTTGAGGCACTGACTGGATTTTACTGCCACACAGTCGCTATAGGGTGTTGATACACTATGAATTTTTGCATCTGGATAAAATATATCAGATTTTTTTTGTTTCGGAAAGACGGACAAATTTGTGCCCAGTAATACGTTTAACCCTATTGACGGTACCCAAGGTGACAAATGCTGTGTGTTCACTTCCAAAAACAACAGCTAAAAAACATGGTGGTCATTTTAGGTTGATTTTTTGACATCGTAGAGAAAAGTGTAAGCTCCATGTGGTGGTATATGAAAAATTCACGCGCGATAGTCAAGGGATATATTTATCTGGTGTGGAAGTTAACAGCACCAAAATGCCATGATTCCCCCACACGTTCGTTGGAATGACTAGATCGTGACTTTCGCATAATCAAAATGTACAATTCAATATCTCAGAATACACTAATCATTTATTTTAAATGGTTCCGAAAATGATTCGTGTAAATGTACTTTAAAATCCTGAGTATTGAAGTGCATGTCCTGCAATGACTTATTGAGATGCATGTTCTGGGTTTCTGTATTGATGTGCATGTCTTGGGTTTCTGTATTGATGTGCATATCCTGGGTTTCCGTATTGAGGTGCATGTTCTGGGTTTCCGTATTGAGGTGCATGTTCTGGGTTTCTGTTTTGATGTGCATGTCCTGGGTTTCCGTATTGAGGAGCATGTTCTGGGATGCCGTATTGAGGGGGCGTGTTCTGCGTTGCTGTATTGAGGTGCTTGTTCTCGGTTGCCGTATTGAGATGCATGTTCTCGGATTACATGTTGAGCTGCATGTTCTGGGTTGCCGTAGGTGCATGTTTTGGGTTGCGTATTGAGGTGCATGTTCTGGGTTGCCTTATTGAAGTGCATGTACTGTTTTGCAGTATTGAGGTGCATGTTCTGGGTTTCTGTTTTGAGGTGCATGCTCTGGGTTGCCGTATTGAGGTGCATTTTCTGGGCTGCCGTATTAAGGTGCATGTTCTGGGTTGTCGTATTGAAGTGCATGTTCTGGGTTGTTGTATTGAGGCGCATGTTCTGGGTTGTCGTATTGAGGTGCGTGTTCTTGGTTGCTGCATAGAGGTGCATGGTCTGGGTTGTCGTATTGAGGTGCGTGTTCTTGGTTGCTGTATAGAGGTGCATGTTCTGGGTTGTCGTATTGAGGTGCGTGTTCTGGGTTGTATTGAGGTGCATGTTCTGGGTTGTCATATTGAGGTGCATGCTCTGGGTTGAGGTATTAAGGTGTATGTTCTGGGTTGTCGTATTGAGGTGCATGTTCTGGGTTGTCGTATTGAGGTATTAAGGTGCATGTTCTGGTTTGCCGTGTTGAGATGCATGCTCTGGGTTGCTGTATTGAATTACGTACTGAATACATGTGGAAATTCTGGTCCCGTGACCACGAAGCGATCTTAAACTTAAGTCAAAATTTGAATCATTAAATGTTCGTTTCCGTTACTTTAGCTGAAATTTGTAAAATAACGAGTTACCCAGAATTTGCGTTGTGAAGCAAAATTTTGAGCTTTTTACATCTTAAATGACAATTTTAAAGTCATCTGCAATTTTCAATTGCGGTTCATCTCTTCTTTTTTTGGAAACATTGATGTTACAAATCTGGGCCATATACTACACCTTTTAGTCACATCCACCCCCATTTTCGAGTCATTATTTGCATCTTTTGGCCATATATGTCCCCTTTTCTCGGTAATAATTCCCCTTTGTAGCCGCATTAGTCCTCTTTAGTGAGCTACGTATGTATATTTCACATTTTTGGCCGTAAATGCCCCTTTCTTGAGCCGTATATTTTACCTTTTTAGTTGTACATGCCCCTGTTCTGGACCTTATATTCCCCCATTTGGATCATATAATTTCTGTTTTCCTGAGCTAAATAATTTATCATTTTTAGCCACATAACACTTTTTCTAAACCATATATTTTCGTCTGTACCATATATTCTGTTTTTTTTCTGAGTCAGCCTGCTTGTAATTCAATACTAGCGATTTTCAAGTGCAGATTGTAGTCATAAATCAGTAATCCACAGTATTACACCATACACCAGAGCAACATTATTACACCATACACCAGAGCAACATTATTACACCATACACCGGAGCAACATTATTACACCATACACCAGAGCAACATTATTACACCATACACCGGAGCAACATTATTACACCATACACCGGAGCAACATTATTACACCATACACCGGATGAACATTATTACACCATACACCGGAGCAACATTATTACACCATACACCAGAGCAACATTATTACACCATACACCAGAGCAACATTATTACACCATACACCGGAGCACCATTATTACACCATACACCGGAGCAACATTATTACACCATACACCAGAGCAACATTATTACACCATACACCAGAGCAACATTATTACACCATACACCGGAGCAACATTATTACACCATACACCAGCGCAACATTATTACACCATACACCTGAGTAACATTATTACACCATACACCGGAGCAACATTATTACACCACACACTGGATGAACATTATTACACCATACACCGGAGCAACATTATTACATCATACACCAGAGCAACATTATTACATCATACACCAGAGCAACATTATTACACCATACACCAGAGCAACATTATTACACCATACATCGGAGCAACATTATTACACTATACACCCGAGTAACATTATTACACCATACACCAGAGCAACATTATTACACCATACACCAGAGCAACATTAATACACTATTCACCCGAGTAACATTATTACACCATACACTAGAGTAACATTATTACACCATACACCAGAGCAACATTATTACACCATACACCAGAGCAACATTATTACACTATACACCCGAGTAACATTATTACACCATACACCAGAGCAACATTATTACACCATACACCGGAGCAACATTATTACACTATACACTCGAGTAACATTATTACACCATACACCGTAGCAACATTATTACACCATACACCGGAGCAACATTATTACACCATACACTGGATGAACATTATTACACCATACACCGGAGCAACATTATTACATCATACACCAGAGCAACATTATTACACCATACACCCGAGCAACATTATTACACCATACACAGGAGCAACATTATTCACTTTCAACGAATACGAGACGCTCCAGGTGTCCCGCCTGTCCGAAGGTCGCACTACAGGCATACTGGTTATCCATTCACCTTTTAACAGGACATGCCACAAACTGAGTCTTTTATGTCCGTGATAATAAACAAGAAAATATGGACGATATTTACACCAAACAATATTTCATTATATAAGTACAGGTATACATGTAATTTATGAGTCGGCACCTAATACTCATGGAAAGAGTGTTGACATATACGTTTAAATTATACAGCAAACATTTATTTTTCTCTGTAGATTTGTCCAATGAAGACAATCACATGACCCGAGCTGTGATGTGGAAGTCTAATGAATGCCACGGTAAAAATGTTCACATCATTTGTAACTTCGGCGCAGGAGACTTACCTTGGCTGCGCGGAAGCTATCAGCTGGTCGCGAACAAGTTCGATTTGCGGGTGGACCAGGTTGTGTACGGATGTATGGAGGAATTGCTGGCGTTGAGACAGCGACAGGAACACCCCAACAAAGTCAAACCATTTGAGACCTACTTGAACAAAGCTAGGGGCATCGGAACCTGAGAAATGCAATTGCAGTTTGAAACATTGTAATTTGTCCAGCGCATTACATGTACGTAACATCAGATACATATATTACAATTTGTCCAACGTATAACATTTAGCCCCAAAATGTACATAGTATGTAGGCTTACATTCTAATTTGTCCAACGTACTACATGCATGTATCGGAAGATAATATTATATACATTATAAATGGTCTTACATATTACATGTTCGCATCGTTCCATAAATTCTGAATTGTCAGGCCGTGCGTGAGAAGGTCTGCCAGCAACCTACGGATGGCAGTGGGTTTTCCCCCGGGCTCTACCCGGTTTCCTCCCACCATAATGCTGACCGCCGTCGTGTAAGTGAAATATTCTTGAATATGGCGAACAACACCAATCAAATAAATAAATAAATAAATAAATAAATAAATAAATTCTAATTTGTCCAAAGTATTACGTCACAGCTTTGGCCGCGCAATCTGACAAGTCTCATAGCAACGTGTTTGATTAGATAAAATTCCCAGGACATCTGCCTCGGTTCACACCAGCCATTTGTGCACTATTGTCATTTCGTTCTACATGTTATCCCATGAAATCTCATTAAAATAATAAAGTCTGATACCTTTTAGAAAGCTTGAGCATCCTGCTTTCGAGTGAAATATGTTTTAGCCAGATGCTGCCTTGTCCTTTATGTCCGCTGGCCACAAATATACCACGGACCCGCTTATCTCCCTTGGCACGTCCCAGTTTCAAACGAGCTGTACAGAAGACTTGTTGAACATTGAGGTGAGCTGTTGCTGAAAATGACATGATCGCGGTGCGTTAAAGCGTGTTTACCGTCGTCATGTGTTTTAACCACATGTACTTTGGTGCCTCTCACCAATATATGTATCGCACTCTCGTACCGTGGGTAGGCCAATATGCCTGGCGTTGTTGTTGTTCAGTCTCCCGACTCTCGTGCGACCATGCGCTTAGACTGAGAGTATACCAAGGCTGTATTTAAAGTGTGTATTTTACGGGGGTAGGGTGGGGGGGGGGGGGGGGGGTACATAACGACCTTCAGTTCTTTGTAGAAGACTAAATCATTGCCTTCTTATCCCAACGTTCAGAAGATGTGTGACACACAAATCGGCTGTATTGCTGATCATCCAAAGTTATCTCCCTTCATGGATAGTGGAAAGACTGCACAATGTAATAAGCACACATGTATGTGTGTACATTTGCTCCAAATGACTTTCGTCGCTTTTTAAATTTTTTTTATGACTGACGCTCCCATAGTCATGTTAACAGCATAGGTCGCACGATACATAGTGCCAGATGTACAAAGCAGCTGTTGTAAGCTCGTTCAAAATTTGTAAGCTCGTTCAAAATTAGTAAGCAGTCATTAAACATTTCGTCCATTAAACAAGAACGTGATACATCTGGTTCTAAAAAGTCTTAAAGTTGTCAGTTAAACTAACCAACATTTGATTATAAAGGGAGCAAAATTCAGGAATTGTTAAACTATGTACAAACATACAGACACACTGAAGCAAACGTTGACCATATCACGAACAGTATAGCAAGAATACGTCACTGGAGTGTTGAAATTTTTTTTTTTTTTTTTTTTTATAAATTTGTATCTTTTGGCACACCGATCGGTAAAGGAATCTGAAGTGTGTCCGCACAGCAGGAACATAATTTGCATAGGCCAAGACAAGAAGTTAGCCTTCGAATTACACTCTTCTTGTCACACTCTTATTTATTTGATTGGTGTTTTACGCCGTACTCAAGAATATTTCACTTTCAAAACCGGGCAGCTCCTTGGAAACCCGTGACCATCCACAGGATGCCGACAGACCTTCCCACGTCCTGTCGCAGGGGAAGCCAGCATGAGCTGGACTTGAACTCACAGCGATCGCATTGGTGGGAGGTTCCTGGGTCATTGCGCCGCGCTGGCGTTCTACCCCCCTCGTTCACGGACACACCTTGTTGTCCATGAGCTGATCCGCGTTTTAGCGCACAAGTATTTGAGGTGAAAACATAGAGCAAGCAGGCTTGCCCTAGACCAGTTAATACTGGTCGAATGGAGATCGAATGGGGAGTCTATCCGCCTGCAAACTTCGTCGGAAAAATCCAGTCAGGTTGAAGAGTTCCTGCACTGAACATCGACGTGGCGATCAACTGTCAAATCGTCACATATCGCCGCAATGGATGTTTATGTTAATCGAACTCGGGCCTCCATGACGGAGGTGGATAGCGTACTAGCGCAGCACAATGACCCAGAATGCCGTCGCTGCCAGTTCCATGTCCAGCGCATGTTGGTCTCCTCTCCGGTCATACGTGGGGAGGTCTGACACTGACTTGAGGATGGTCGTGGGTTTTACCCGGGTTCTGCGCGGTTCCTTCCACCATAATGCTGGCCACCGTTGTAAATATATGTAAGTGAAATATTCTTCGAGTTCGGCCTAAAAACACCAGTCAAATAAAATAAATAAATCTAATGGAACTAAGCAGAAAGTTTACTCCGTTGATGTGAACGTTAGTTATACAGCGTGTGGTTGGCTTAAACCAATGTGTCAACTGATTGTGGTACTTGTTGGAATCTTCGTAGGTTACTTTCCGAAGGCTGGTGTAAAGCCAAGACCTCCATTGTAAAGCTGTACAATGGTCAGCTCCAGCTCGGCGCAATAACCCAGGAGCCTCTCACCAATGCAGTCGCTGTGCGTTCAGGTCTAGCCATACCTGGGAAGGTCTTGCAGCAACCTGTGGATGGTCGTGAATTTCCCTCGGGATTTGACTGGTTTCCTCCCACCATAATGCTGGCCGCCGTCATAGAAGTGAAATATTCTTGAGTACGGCAATCAGATAAATTAATGAATAAATAAAGCAGTACAAGTGAAGTTTTCTTTAGCAAGACGTTAAGACGTTAAGACGTTAGACGTCAAATCACTCCCTCATATAGTTATAGCTTGGATACTGATCAAATTGACGCGCATAGAACATTTCTTTCACTTTTCTCGAAACTGTCAAAAAATGTTGAATGATTCTTTGTTTTTTTTTACATCACTCCTTCACTGACTTGCACTGGTTTGAAAATGTGTCCATTATGGTAGGCAATTGCCTCACTAATCTGTCTGTTACAAAAACTGAGGGTACATTCGTGTTATTCATTTGCTCAATTTGTTCCGGTAAACTGAAGTCATGGGTGAGGAGAGGCTAACAGGGAAGGAGGAGCTGAGCTGCGCGATATGTGTGGAGAGTCTCCGTGACCCGGTACAGTTACCCTGCCATCATAGCCACTGTAGGGAGTGTATAGCTATTTTTGCTGAGAAGTCTAAACCTAAAGGCACCTCAGAGTCCTCGACCGATCTGGCGGAAGAGGATTGGCTGGTAGCCTGCCCAATGTGCCGAGAACCAACTAAGTTGTGGAGGGAAGGCGTGGCTGGCTTTGTCAACACCTCTCTGACAAGAGTGGAGGAAAAGGTCGGGTCAGAGGTAAAGGTCGGGTTGAAGGTAAAGGTCGAGGTCAAAGTTGAGGCTTGTGAACAGTGGTGTTCTCTGTGTGAAGAGGGTAATGCAAAGGCAGCCGTCAAGATTTGTGCAGACTGTGACACTTTCTGCTGTGAGGATTGTCTAACTCACCATCCAAGGAGGGGTAAATTCAAACATCACCGGCTGATTTCTGTTCAAGTGTACACCCTCCAGAGGCAGAAGGAGAGTCCGGAGAAGACCAAAGATGAAGACCTGGACATGTGTACAACACACAAGAAGCCGCTGGTCCTGTACTGTGGCGCCTGTCAACAGCTCTGTTGTCTTGATTGGATGAAGGAACATTGTGAACATCCAATGAGTGACAAGCTATCAGCGTATGCAAAGCTTAAGGTATGTCGCCGATGAAGTATTAAACGATTTATCGCTTACTTTCAAGAATACGACAGATTTACATATCGAGTCAAGCTGAAATATTTAACTATAGACTGCCAGGGCTGATGAAATGAACGTAGATGGAAATTATTTTCAAAGGTGTCGGAGTCTTTGAATGCATGCTTTGATGTCAAATAACCTTACTAGTTTATCTTTATGCATGGGACCTCCGTGGCCAGGGGGTTAGCACGTCAGCTTTAGCCTAGTGAATCAGGAGCCTCTCACCAATGCAGTCCGCTGCGTGTTCAAGTTCAGCTCATGTTGGCTTTCTCTCTGGCAGTGCGTGGGAAGATTTTTCCAGCAACCTGTGGATGTCGTTGGTTTCCCCAGGGCTCGAGCCGTTTCCACCCATCATAATGCTGACCGCCATAAAAGTGAAATATTCTTGAATACGGCGTAAATGCTGCAATCAGGTAAATAAATAAATACTAGTTTATCTCAAGAATTACGGTAATAAATTTGTGACAGGCTACATTCACAATATTTTATCCAAGCTAATCCTAATGTTTTGTCATAGGAACCATGTGTTAAGAAAACTGAAGACTGTGAAGTGTTGAACGATCAGTTGACTGGTTTCTGCTCTCAAATGGAGATTTGCCGAGTGATATTCAGGTATATATTTTACCTAAATATCCCTTTGAGTGCTTGGAAGTTTTGGAAGCTGCCGTTGAGTGTTCCTGTATAGCCTGTATGGCCTGTATGGCCCGTATGGCCTGTATAGCCTGTATGGCCTGTATGGCCTGTATGGCCTGCATGGCCCGTATGGCCTGTATGGCCTGTATAGCCTGTATGGCCTGTGTAGCCTGTATGGCCTGTATAGCCTGTATGGCCTGTATGGCCTGTATAGCCTGTATGGCCTGTATAGCCTGTATGGCCTGTATAGCCTGTATGGCCTGTGTAGCCTGTATGGCCTGTATAGCCTGTATGGCCTGTATAGCCTATATGGCCTGCATGGCCTGTATAGCCTGTATAGTCTGTATGGCCTGTGTAGCCTGTATGGCCTGTATAGCCTGTATGGCCTGTATAGCCTGTATGGCCTGTATGGCCTGTGTAGCCTGTATGGCCTGTATAGCCTAAATGGCCTGTATAGCCTGTATGGCCTGCATGGCCTGTATACCCTGTATAGCCTGTATAGCCTGTATGGCCTGTATAGCCTGTATGGCCCGTATAATTCGCTTATTGTCAACTTCTCCGTGATCACAACGAGCCTAAACGGGAAACCGCACATTTGAGGGGATGCACAGGAAAATGGAGGTGTAGGCAGTCTGATTGGCCTAAATGTGACATTGTTCTGCCCCTTGCAGAACATTGTTCTGCCCCATTCTGCCCCATGCAGAACATCGTTCTGCCCCATGCAGAACATAGCGGTGTATATAGTGACATGACCTGTCCCGTGCAGAACATCGTTCAGCCCCATGCAGAACATAGAGGTGTATATAGTGACGTGACCTGTCCCGTGCAGAACATCCTTCAGCCCCTTGCAGAACATCGTCTTGCCCCATGCAGAACATCGTTCTGCAGAACATAACGGTTTATATTGTGATGTCGCACTGGTCATGCAGAACATAACGCTGTATATTGGGTGTAGGTCACACACATCTCTGAAGCAACTTCATGTTTCGTTTACAGAATACATGAAAGGCTTGGTATTTATGTATTAATGTGGAATGTTTGAAGTGGCCTAACCTAAAAGTACAATACTCAGCTTTCTTCTTGGGGTGTAAAATGCCTTTAAACTACTTCATTTAGACGGTCCCCAGCGGTCAGTCCTGAAATCAAGTGGCCTACTGTGGTCACTGTGCTGATCAGTCTACACAGAATACTGCCTTCAGAATATGTATGAATAAACATCTTGCAAACATGAGAAACGGTTGAAGAATAACGGTAAAAGTGATGGACATCTGTATGTCAGGCAGGCGACATAGACCGTAACGTCTATTTTCTGGGGTGATCCCTTGTTACAGGTAGTCATTACCAATTCTTCGGTCGTTTATGATTCAGTTACCGTATACACTGTCTGTAACATTAAGTTATGTGTTGTTGTTTTTATATTGCACAGCAAAAACGAAGACGGGCAGAAACATGAAATTGAAAAAGCTTACCAAAGCGATCTTGAAGTAATAAATGCGTGGAGAAGAAGAGCGCTGGAACTTGTTGATAAACGCCATTCATATTTGAGCATTCACGTTAAGAGTGCAACAACTGATGTGCAGATTAAGGTGTTAGAAATGGAGGAGATTTTGCACGAGTCCGGGGACCTTCCATCTTCTGTCACAGAGGCTTTCTTACAGGTAGGCCACTTTATGATTTTCATCTGCCTCAAATCAAATCCTTCATCCCTTCCCTAAACGGGTTTACCCCAATCTATATCTGACGAACCACCTAAGATCAGCATATTTACTGTTACTGTTACAGCAAATTATTCTTTCCATATTTGGGCAGGAGACGTGGGCTCCTTTGTCTAATTTGTGAATTGAAACAGTGATTCTGATTGGTCGTAATGTTTTACCTCTCCAACCAGTGAAGGGTCAGTGGACGAGTTGAAAGTTCATTACCCTAAATCTTTTTTCACAGCTGATATATTTCCCCCGGGCTCTGCTCGGTTTCCTCCGACCATAATGCTGGCAGCGGTCTTATAAGTGAAATATTCTTGAATACCGCTTATAACACCAATCAAATAGAATAAATAAATAAATAATTTATTTATTTATTAGGTTGGAGATATACGCCGTACTCAAGAATATTTCACATGTACAACCGCGGCCAGCATGACGGAGGGAAGAAACCGAGCAGAGCCTGGAGGAAACCCACAGCCATTCAGAGGCTGCTGCCATACCCTCCCACATACATATGCAGTAATCAGAAAATGATTAAAATGTATCTGATATATATATACTGGGCTACTTACCACATGATACTTGATAACGCAGTATGTTATTTGTGGTGTTATTCTGTTACTCTCGGTGTTTACAGATGATCTCAAGGTAAGATGTCGCCCCGTGTCACAAACCTAGATATTCTGGATGAGCAGTTTCAAATGTTATTGTCATTAAATGTGAAGAATTTAGGCAGAAATCTTGGACAACGCCAAGGCCACTGAGCTCACGGTATCAACCTTTGCGTTTTTGAAATAAATAATTGAAGTGGCAAAGGGAAATAACCCATATTAAACATATTTGCCCGGTCGTAAAATTTATATACCATTACACAGCCTTATGTCAACCTCAGTCTTGAAGTTTGATTAATTTGGTTTTATTACCTGTTCCTGTAGTCTCTTGTTTCAAGAAAGCTACAAGATGATAGGTGACGTGTGTTAACAGGATGGCCAAACAGATGCCGACAACAAAACTGTTCATGAAAGATCAACTGGAATCGAAGAAGAAACTCGAGGAACGCTTGAAGCAGAGTCCTGTAGTCCCTATATATCATAAGGTAGAGCTAAAGACGATGTCAGGTAGGTGCACTGGAAAGAAGAAGATTTATTTATTTATTTATTTGATTGGTGTTTTACGCCGTACTCAAGAATATTTGACCTGTACGACGGCGGCCAGCATTATGGTCGGAGGAAACCTACGACCATCCGCAGATTGCTGACAGACCTTCCCACCTACGGCCGGAGAGGAAGTCAACATGAGCTGGACTTGAACTCACAAGGACCGGAAAGAAAAAGAAGCATGGAAATAGAAAAGCTGGAGCTATTTAGCATTCCTGTACATGAACCTAGCTTATGTCACATCCCAAGCGTTGGTGCCGGTGTCCAATAATTAACATCGAAAGCAGTGTTTAAGGTGAATGTACCCTTTACGGGCGAATCACGTTTCCACTGAAATGGGTGAATCACGTTTCCACTGAAATGGGCGTCGTTTGGGACGAAATGGGCCTATGTTTAAGACGGCAGCGACGCCAGTCCCATAACGCTGACACAACGCCTGTAGACCCAACCAGGATCTGGTCGAAAATTCCACAAGCATTCCTTGCTCGTCTGGTGACTTCAATGAGACGAAGACCAGTCGGCGCTCGTGATAGACACACCTGTTTTTGAGCTTGCCGACCTTCATTTTGATCCGTCCTCCGTGAATGACATTCAAAACACGTTAGTAACGTAACTTGAAGAACCAATTTTGTCTGCTCATCGACAATAGGTTTCTTTCTTCAGCCATGAAAACAAAAAAGACGGTGTATATTCTAAAATGGAAAAATAATGTTTATTTTTTCACAGTTACTTTTGTTGAGAACAAGTGAACGCTGTGTCTATATATAATACTTACACAGTCGTAATGTCTAGATGTATGTAGTTTTCTAGTTTTGCAGATAATTGATAAATACTTGTAGGCTGAACTGTTTGGAATTTTTGAGACTTGGGTTGTCAGTTGTTCACAAAGGAATAATTTCTTATTAAATGACTGATTTTATTAAATACTTGGGGATTACGCGCAGTATTTGTCAGCGTTACGCTGCCACGGGTTACTGGAGCTGTTGCAAAAAAAAAAAACCAAAAGGATGTGACAAGGCAGATAACCACTGACACTTTTACGCTTACCTCCCTTTTCAAACCACCCATTTCAAAAGCCACTCTACTTTCATTTTCAAAAGTCTCGAGCTGCAGAAGGGAGCGGACCAAAACCGCCCTATCATCAGGTGAGTCTTCACTAATTCCAAGTGTCCATATTTGTTGGAGATTGTCTCATACAATAGACACTGGGGTAGATACGAATCCGTGTGTATAATGAATCCGTGTGTATCACAGACGTCGACTCAGTCTCGTGAAAGGAAGTAATTTGTCTCCTGTTACGACCCAAACTGTCTGTATTATAAAGAGATGTCTTGTTCGAAATACACGACAGTTTAGCCGCACAAAAAAGTAACCAAAACCAGCAGATTTTATTTTACAACAATTTATTAGCTTAACAAGAACGGATAATAAGACTTATACAAATACGAAAGTACTTAAGTTTAACAAGAAAGGATAGCAGTAACTATACAAATACTAAAGTACTTACGGTGTCAAGTCCAATGCTCAGAGGCAAATTCACAAGAGGGAAAATCCACAGTATAACTGAGTGTATGACGAAATATACACAAAATTCCACAGACAGGGTCTGTGTACTAATAAGCACTGTGTATAAAAGAGCACAAATTAAACATACAAGTTCAGACTGAACAGGTGCTCGGTGGAGATAGGATATAACAAAGCCAGAGGCTATGAAGACACCAAAATTCAGCTCAAAAGGCCTACTAAAGTAATACACAGCGAAAGCATCCAAAACTCTCAATAATTCTCCGTTCTCTGTTCTCCCCGTTTGACCTGCTTTCATAGGTCTTATATAGCCTGGTGGAATTGTCTAGAATAAGAAAATTCCTGAACACTTGATGTAAACAAACAGGCACCGAACTGAGCGTATTCTGGAACATTCTAAGGTAGAGGCAGACAGCACTCCCTGAACTTAGCATATGTAAACAGTGGCAAGCTATATTTAGAAACTGACGGCAGTCGCGCACACAACACTCCTAATATTCCGTACACACAGGAATGAAATTAGTGTGAAAACTAAATGTCGTAGAGCCAGTATATATGTACCAGTCTCTGTTAGACTATAAAAGTAAAGGATAATACCGTTGCTAACGTCAAACACTTAGGCCTACATGATATTTCGCCTGAGCATAAGGGCTCCGGTATTGCCGAAGTAGCATGCCATTTTTCTCGAGCGTCCAGTTTGGTTGGCGGCTGATATACAGATGTCAGCATCAACGCCCAAGTATTAAGCCGTAATCATTCATTGTTTGACACCGTGTTAATAAGAATTAGTGGTGTACTGCACGAATACACAGAGGCCTACACCACTGTATAGCCATTACCGGTACGTTAACTTCAAAAGTTATCTCCCTTTCGTTGATTTGGATAGATTCTGCCACATTTACTATGTAGGCCTATCGAGCAATTTTAACGGTCATTTTCCGAATGGAGATTTGTTTTCTGTGAATACTACACATTAACCAAACAACCATTGTCAACATCTATCAAGCCAACACACTAGGTAGAATTATGTAGAATAAAATGGCAGAAGAAAGCATGAGATCTTGATTGACGAGGCAAATACTTTTACGTTTTGTATAGGATGCCAATACATAAGAATTGCACATCAAATTCCAAACTAGTAATCGAGTAGTAGCATCAAAACTAAAATATTCTCAAATGTCACCTGTGAACAGATACGGATGCATAACCAGTTGATAATGAAAGCATATTTCAAAGACAAGAATGAAAAATGAATCCACTCACAGTCAAAACATGTACGATACGATGTTTCTGGTCCTATATAATTGCTTTGATAACATGTAACCCAGGTTCTGGTTTGCAACACAGGTAGGCTATTTATTACAGGGCCTCAACCGACCACCACACAGGACACAGGACACAGGGATGAGTTGTTAAATCTGCTCCTGGAGACAGAAACAGTCGCGCCTCATTAGCAACACATTAAGACCACTTTTTACTACAATGTAAATTAACTTGTTACTGTGAATCTCTAATCGAATCCTGAACACGATTTCTTCAGAACACAGCATTTCTTATAGGATAATATCTCAGCCAAAGTTAAGCAGCTATAACCTTCAGAACACAGCTTTTCTTATAGTGTACCATGGTAGCAAAATTTAACTCACTATAACCTTTAGAACACAGCATTTCTTACAGTGTACTATCTTGGCAAAAGTTAACCAGCTATAACCTTCAGAACACAGCATTTCTTATAGTGTACATATGGAAAGACAACTGTTAGACGATCAATATCAGTACACATACTTTAGACAAAGCAGTGTGCAAGCAATCTTTTCGATTTTACAACGTGCGTGGATTGTGGCATAATAAACTAAACTGAGCATATTTCTGATCACTGCGAGGAGATTCACGACCATCGACAGCAAACTACACACACTTTATCAATTAGACGACTAAAACACAGGAAAATGTAGCTTAACATTTTTTACAGTCTTGGCATTTACTTACTTACGGGCCTAACCTCGCAACTATTCTCCGAGAAAAATGACTAGATTGTTTAAAAACCAACTTTTGGTAAACAAACTATTGCGCAACGATTTACCGTGTACCACGAGAGGGTCACGGATATTCGTGTGTATGTTTATGATAAAGAGTACAACAAAGCTGAATGGCTTGTGCTGGGTGATTGACTGCAAATGTCAATAGTATAATTATTTGACCTGTACCATGGCATTATGTCACATTTTAAGTCAAATTCTCATTTAAAACAGAATCTGTGACATAGTTCACATTATGGCGGTCCTGGTGTATTTGAAAACGGAATCTGTTACTTAGTATAAATAATAGCAATCCTGGTGTATTTAAAAACAGAATCTGTTACGTAGTACACATGATGGCGGTCCTGGTGCATTTAAAAACAGAATCTGTTACATAGTCCACATTATGGCGGTCCTGGTGTATTTGAAGACGGAATCTGTTACGTAGTACACATTAAAGCGATCCTGGTGTATTTAGAAACGGAATCTGTGACGTAGTACACACCATAAGGTGTATTTGCAAACGGAATCTGTTACTTAGTTCACAATATAGTGAGCCTCGTGTATTTCACAATGTAATCTGTTACGTAGTCCATATTGTAGCCATCCTGGTATATTTGAAAACGGAATCTGTTACGTAGTCTATATTATAGCGATCCTGGTGTATCTGAAAACGGAATCTGTTACGTAGTACACAGTACACCGATCGTTATGTATCTCAGAACTGACTCTGTTACATAGTCCGCAGTAACACACAGACCCTCCCATCGATCCATCAGGGCCGATCATATTGCTGCACATGTCATGAATGTTTATAAAAAGACAAGGTCGGCAACACCTTTTTACCAATTTAAGAAATAAAACATTCGTCTGCTAAATTTACTCATCTGCACATTCTTCAGTATTTTATCCCGTTGATGTCAAATGTTTTATGGTTTTTAATGATCGTGAGAACTTCTTTTAACATGCTTAAAAAATTTACCATTTTTATTTCGTAGCTACACGTACATGTATAGCCATGTGCGAGCTACAAGAGAATCTGACCTGCGCAATATGTGTGGACCACTTCCGGGACCCGGTCAAGTTACCATGCCAACACACGTACTGTAGAGAATGCATTCGTACCCATGCTGAAAAGTCCAAACCTAAAGAAACTTATGACACCTCCGAGTTGTCGACGATCCCCAAAAAGGAATGGTTAATATACTGTCCGCTTTGCCGGAAAGAGGCCAGCCTAGGGAAAGACGGCGTTGATGACTTACCTAACAACATCTATCTTTGCGGTATGGCGGACAGGTCAAGGTCACTGGAAACGGTTGAGGAAGGCGCATGCGCAGAAACCCCAGAAAACACTGTCGACCAAGACTTGTGCATGACGCATGAGTCGGCGCTAATCATGTATTGTGAAACTTGCCCAAAGCTAATTTGCTTGGAGTGTCTGGAAGAACACGAGCGTCACTTAATAAGCAGTACGAAAGCTGCGTACAGAAATCTGAAAGTAAGTTCTACTAGGCTAGGGTACGTCTAGACTGTGATGTCATACTCATCCGAATTGCCGATGTCTGTGTAATACGGCATAGGGCTCGTTGCCATGGTATTATGTTGACGCCGAAAGCCGTATGTTGTTTTCCGGTTTTAACATTCTTCCGATGGGTTAAGCCCGGAATGTCGCCGACGATTTGTAAAGCCACAGTAGTTGTCCTAATTCCTTATATATGGCGTTTTGAAATTATTGAACTTTTATAAAAGCTTTCTTCGTGTTTCTTTAGGAACCCATACAGAAGAAAGCCGAAGAGTGCGAAGTGTTTAAAGACGAGTTAGCTTGTCTTGTTTCTGAAACGGAAAGTCTTTTGAAGGAAATAAGGGTTTGTACATTACGTTTACATTGGGTAACGGTTTTCATCAAGTCCAAATATGAACGAGAAGCAATACAAATCTTTCCATTTCTTTAGTGATTTGTTGTTGAATCCGATTCCATTCTAATGGATTTTTTTGCAAGTTAATTTCCAATTTTACCGACTTTAACATTAAACACACATTGATAAAGATAATGAAATCTCCAACTACTTATTAGGAAAATGAAAACACACACAGAACAGAAATTGAAAGCGCTTACAATGAAGGCCTGGATGTATTGAATACATGGAGAAGGGATGCCTTAAATCGGATTGAAAACCGCCATTTACCCCTAACCAACAAGACTGAGAGAGTCTTAGCAGAACTTCCTGTAAAAATGGCAGAAATAGAGAAGATGATACAAGAGGCCCTAGATCTTCCAACCTCCCTCACAGGAACTTTCTTACAGGTATAATATACACTTTTAATTTGTGTTTGTGTCAATGCTCTGAGGCGCCCGCGCCGGGAGCGGTAGATCCAGGGTGAATCCTCACTCACTCACTCAATACTCTGCGTATTTTATTGTGGATAAACATTGTCTGTTTTTGACAATTCGTATCTTTTAAATAAGGAGACGTTAAAATCTGAAGGAAACCATGTATATGTATATTATAGGAGAGTATATCATTTCTATCAGAACGTTTATATAAATAAAAACTCTATACTACATTTTCTACTACAACTGCTGGAACAACTTCACCCTGTTGTTAGCTGAAGACCCGTACATATTGACAAGATTTCTTAATAAGACGTGGTATGCATATAAATATCGAAGATGGAGAAAAGATAAAATTCATATATAGTTCACATGAAAGAGTTTGAAAATTATTTGTACATATAGACTTCTATACTGTTTTTGATTTTTCAAAAAAAAAAAACCCATTTAAAAATAATGTTTGTTTCCTGGGCGGTGTAAGCATTTCTTGGTACATGCACATATCGTTCGTGCAAAATAATGTAAAGATGTAATGCATTTTTAATAAATATAATTTTGCCTGAAATAATTTTATCTTCAGCTAACACATGTGGTAAACATGAGTATTAATCATAGTTATATTATTGATGTTCATAACCATTATGAAAGCTCCCATTAAACGTACGTGTTTGCATATAAACAACAATTTCACGTGGAAATAAATTTGTTAGACATGCATCACATCCTTTGTGGAATATTAGTATGCAAATATTATAGATATGATAGAAGTGGTCAAATTTCAGTGTCGTCATTTTCTTCTCTTTTAATTAGGCCTATACTGCATGTATATCATAGGATATATTACTTATATAGTTTGACGATTGAAGGTAATTTTGTGACATTTTCAGATGTCACGAGACCTGACTTCAAGGTAAGTTTGTCCATCAACTTGAAGCGTTAAATAATCTGAATTTTATCTGTCATTAAGTTAACGGAAAACACCTGTCCTCTATCTCTGCTGTACCTTATGTTCAGAGTCAACGTCCTCATTTAGTCGACGGACAAATAGATTTATTAATTTCTTTGATTATTTGATTCACGATGGCGGTGGCGGAAATGGGTATTACCAGGTTAAACCGCCCGACTTTGACAAGTTCTTGACGAACTTACCCATATGTAATGTGCGAATATGCGCCCACCACACTCGGGGCAGACAAGTGATCTTCAGGGACAGCGCAGGCGGCCATACGTGCACACGTGCGTCGCCGATGGATTACTGTCACCAAGCTTCTTAAGGACGATGAGATCGAAGACATTTAGCCGGTGGAAAGTTCTCATACTTATTCTATTCGTGATTTGTGTAAATTTTACGGATTAATTAAGCGATCAGCTCTGATTAGATCAGCCAAATACTGGCTTTTATCATCGACTGTCGGAGGTTTGCTTATCGTTGTAAGCCTGTGGGGCCTACATTTACCACTCACATGTCCGTGACATACAGTGACTTTCAGATTACATCAAAGCACTACTTTGCAGATTTAAAATATGAACCCAACTTTGTAATCCTGAAAGTGAGTGCAGTGTTAAAAAAAATACCACTCTAAACTCTTTGATCGGTCATGTCGGTATTTGACAGGATGGATGTCCACCTATCGAACGCTCCAGATTTTCTGAAAGATCAGAGGAAAGTCAAGAAGACAGTAGCAGAGACCTTGAAGCTTGATCCAGCTGCCCCTTTAAATCTGGACGTTAAGTTGAATGTACGCCCAATGAAAGGTATGACAGGGAAACCTAAAAGATGTTTCAGAGAAGAAATTACACATATCCCTTGTTTCACAATTTTTCGGTCTCTGTAAACATGTTAGAAGTATATGGTTATTAAGATTGGTTGCTATTATTATTATGTGAGCATACTGGAATTCCCTTTCATATCGGTGAATCAAACAGTACAGTCTGCTGGTATGTAACACTCATATAGAAATAGACAACTTTCCTCTCCAGCCCGCGGGGTGGTCATGGGTTTCCCCCGGGCTATGCCCGGTTTCCTCCCACCATAATGCTGGTCTCGATCTATATGTGAAATATTCTTAAGCAAGACGTGAAACGTTAATGGCAAAAATTAAATATGCTGTCTGCAATTAGTGGATAGTGTGCTCTTTTCCATTCCACCCGAACTCCGTGCACCCACTATGTTGGAGTACTCAGCCTCAGCTAATCATCTACGAATGGTTCACTTCACATGCTTTATTCATTTTCACACCCAGAAATGGAGAGACGGGGTTCATCTCAACAACTGGGGTCGGATTTAGGAACCAAGAGAAGAGCATATTCTCTCGAATGTGATGTTTGTCGCATAGAAACAGGCCCACAGATTGAATGTAAGTCATTGTCCATTTTGTCCCCCAACTATACGAACTATTAGGCGTACGATATTTGGCAACTGTTAGCGACACCGTAGTTGTCTTCCGTGGCACACTTGTGTACGGGACGGCTATTGGCTAACTACTGACGACACCGTAGTTGTCTTCCGTGGCACACTTGTGTACGGGACGGCTATTGGCTAACTACTGACAACACCGTAACTGTCATCTCTGACAGATGTGTGTACTGAACGGATAGTGGCTATCTATTAGTGACACCGTAGCTGTCATCTGTGACAGATGTATCTTCAGGATGGCTATTAGCTAACTGTTAGCGACACAGTAACTGTCATCTTTGACAGATGTGTGTACGGAACGGATAGTGGCTAACTATTGGTGACATCGTGACTGTCATCTGTGACAGATGTGTGTACAGGATGGCTATTAGCTAACTATTAGCGACGCCGTAACTGTCATCCGTGACGGATGTGTGTACGGGACGGATAATGGCTAACTGTTAGTGACACTGTAGCTGTCATCTGTGATAGATGTGTGTACAGGATGGCTATTAGCTAACTGTTAGCGACACCGTAACTTCATCTGTGACAGATGTGTGTACGGAATGGATAATGGCTAACTATTAGCGACACCGTAACTGTCATCTGTGATAGATGTGTGTACAGGATGGCTATTAGCTAACTGTTAGCGACACCGTAACTGTCATCTTTGACAGATGTGTGTACGGAACGGATAGTGGCTAACTATTAGTGACATCGTGACTATAATCTGTGACAGATGTGTGTACAGGGTGGCTATTAGCTAACTTTTAGCGACGCCGTAACTGTCATCCGTGACGGATGTGTGTACGGAACGGATAATGGCTAACTATTAGCGACACCGTAACTGTCATCTCTGACAGATGTGTGTACAGGATGGCTATTAGCTAACTGTTAGCGACACCGTAACTGTCATCTGTGACAGATGTGTGTACAGGATGGCTATTAGCTAACTGTTAGCGACACAGTAACTGTCATCTTTGACAGATGTGTGTACGGAACGGATAGTGGCTAACTATTAGTGACATCGTGACTATAATCTGTGACAGATGTGTGTACAGGGTGGCTATTAGCTAACTATTAGCGACACCGTAACTGTCATCTGTGACAGATGTGTGTACGGGACGGATAATGGCTAACTATTAGTGACACCGTAGCTGTCATCTGTGATAGATGTGTGTACAGGATGGCTATTAGCTAACTATTAACGACACCGTAACTTCATCTGTGACAGATGTGTGTACTGAACGGATAGTGGCTAACTATTAGCGACACCGTAACTGTCATCCGTGACAGATGTGTGTACAGGATGGCTATTAGCTAACTGTTAGCGACACCGTGACTGTCATCTGTGATAGATGTGTGTACAGGATGGCTATTGGCTAACTGTTAGCCACACCGTAACTGTCATCCGTGACAGATGTGTGTACGGGACGGCTATTAGCTAACTGTTAGCGACACCGTAACTGTCATCTGTGACAGATGTGTGTACGGGACGGATAATGGCTAACTATTAGTGACACCGTAGCTGTCATCTGTGATAGATGTGTGTACAGGATGGCTATTAGCTAACTATTAGCGACACCGTAACTTCATCTGTGACAGATGTGTGTACTGAACGGATAGTGGCTAACTATTAGTGACACCGTAACTGTCATCTGTGACAGATGTGTGTACAGGATGGCTATTAGCTAACTGTTAGCGACATCGTAACTGTCATCTGTGATAGATGTGTGTACAGGATGGCTATTGGCTAACTGTTAGCCACACCGTAACTGTCATCCGTGACATGTGTGTGTACTGGACGGCTATTAGCTAACTGTTAGCGACACCGTAACTGTCATCTTTGACAGATGTGTGTACGGAACGAATAGTGGCTAACTATTAGTGACACCGTAGCTGTCATCTGTGATAGATGTGTGTACAGGATGGCTGTTAGCTAACTATTAGCGACACCGTAACTTCATCATTGACAGACGTGTGTACGGAACGGATAATGGCTAACTATTAGTGACACCCTAACTGTCATCTTTGACAGATGTGTGTACAGGATGGCTATTAGCTAACTGTTAGCGACACCGTAACTGTCATCTGTGACAGGCGTGAGTACGGAACAGGTGTTTGCTAACTATTGCCAACACCGTAACTGTCATCTGTGACAGGCGTGTGTACAGAAAAGGTGTTTGCTAACTATTGCCAACACCGTATCTGTCTTCTGTGACACACGTGCACTATCTGTCAGCTAACTGCTGATGACGTCGTAGTCATGATGACCGACAGATGTGTTAATTACAAGCAGTGTGCTGTCACATATAGTAAGTTTACTTAACTCCAAAGGGCACAACGAAACAAAGCTGTATCAAACGTGACACATCAGATAAAATTAAAAACCTCATTATGATTGTTTTAGCATGATTGGTGTAAATAGGTTGGTTAAAGTTTATAAACCATAAAAACGACGATATCATTAATTGAAAAGGAAAAGAATGGTTGGTTTACACGTGGGTGAAGGAGTGTGTTTTAGAGTGTGTGAGTGTGTATAGGGGTTAACGTCGTACTTAACAAGTTTTATGGGGACGAAGCAGTCTTTAGAGTGCATGTATGTGTAATGTGCCTCCTTGCAGGACGGATTTCCACCGCTCTTTTATCTCGTGCTACTTCACTGAGATGACTTACCGAGGGCAATTCAACCGCCCCACCCAAGTCATTATACTGATACCGGTCAAGCAGTCTTTGCACAATCCTCTTAATGCTAAACGCCAAGCGAGAAGGTTACAACTTCCTCCTTTAAGGTCAGGTGGGCGGGCCTCTGTGGCTCAGTTGGTTAGCGCGCTAGCGCAGCGTAATGACCCAGGAATCTCTCACCAATGCGGTCGCTGTGAGTTCAGCTCATGCTGGCTTCCTCTCCGACCGTACGTGGGAAGGTCTGGCAGCAACCTGCGGATGGCCGTGGGTTTTCCCCGGGCTTTGCCCGGTTTCCTCCCACCATAATGCTGGCCGCGTCGTATAAGTGAAATATTCTTGAGTACGGCATAAAACACCAATCAAATAACCCAGGACTGACCTTGGATTTACCGTCCCGTGTAGGACGCTTTACCAACTGAGTCATCGGGGCTGGTAAGTGTGCTTTAGAGAAGACACGCTTTGTTTTAGCGTGTATTATCATTCTTATGCAAGTTTCGTTTGTTGTTTGTTGCAGTGCCATGGTTGAAATTCATAAAAACATCTCACACAAGCTTGGGGATTGAGGCCTATGGCACAATGGTCTGCACACAGGAAGGTCCTGCTGAATGGTGTGAAGCCTGGACAGATGGTTGCTTTCAGACAAGGTGCCATTTCTGGCAGCTCCAGGTCCATTTGAAACCGTCGTCATGTGAGAGGCAGACCCCACGGTGTATATTTACAGCCGGTGTGAGGCACAAGGGCTCTTCACTGAATGGTAAAGCAGGTGTGGAAAGTTGGTGGGTTGGGATTAGCAAGTACGAAGACAAATCACAAGTTAACAGTGAATGTGGTATGGTCAAAGAACGTTTTAGAAAATGGATTCCTTTCCAAGAGCTATACACCCTTGGGTTCCGACTGTGGTGTGAGACTGGAAGACTGACGATCGTAGACTGTGAACAAAATTCTGTAATCCTTACCATAAACAACGTGGATGTGTCCAAACCTCTTGTACCGTCAGTGGATTTTCATGGCGACTTAATACAGTCAGCCTCAGTTCGTCTCGAAACTGGTAACTCGGTGGCGCTACCAAGTGTCCTGTTAAGCACGGTTTAGAACCTTAAGTTCAGAATGTCGGTGAGCTTCTGGTGCGACTCAGTTCAATAGCGGAGTTTCGAGCTGGAACTCTTTTGTCGTCAAAGGTAAAAACAGTCCTACTGTGTCATGTGACTTGTAAAAAATGTTACGCAAACTTTCTTGATATTTATTTACCGATCACCTGTCTCAAACTTTTCCAGAGGCACAAATGACACCTCTTTCCTTTAGGAACTTTTCAAGTACACATACGTTCAAATCCTCCATTTTCTCTATCATTCTTCGAATCTAAATCACTTCTTGTGAAACTTTTTTCAGACGCCCATGTTCTAGTGAATGTGATTAAGATTAGTTGCCTAGCATTCTTGACAGGTCACATGATGCAGTTGGGCTTTTTCAACCTTCATCAATAAAACAGTTTGAACTCAAAACTCCCCTATTGTTGGATCGTGTCCTAAGAGCTCGTTTATGCGAAATACTGACCCGACTGAACTGACGTTGTACTCCAGTCGTGCTCTGTGTGTGAGTGATATTGTTTAACCCAACAGCCACTGTGACCACTATGGCGACTAAGTCGAGCCGTGTCTTTCTCTCTCGTGTATGTCGAGCTTAAAGGGGAGACGAAAAACCCATAGAACTGAGCTATTCAGAATAAACCGGGTCAGTTGGTACATGTACTATACGGTGGCCATTGTACATTAGACATATCCTATCCTATATTAGACAAGTGGGAAAGTCTGTCAGTAACCTGCGGATGGTCGTGGGTTTCCCCCGGGCTCTGCCCGGTTTCCACCCACCATAATGCTGACCACCGTCGTATAAGTGAAATATTCTTGAGTATGGCGTAAAACACCAATCAAATAAAATAATAAATACTATACTAGACAGGCAAACGAAAGTTAAATAAATATAGCAAGTGATAACTGGTGACACCAGTTGAAGAACTAGGTGTATGAGATAAAATATCCTCTTAATTTTTGTTGTGCTTTTGTTTCACTATTGTTCTTTTCCATTTGATATAATGGCGACTTGATCATTATTCCATTGAAATGCTAACCGATATGTACATGTAGGTATATCATTGTACCATATTGCAAAGAATGTAGAAAGCAGTAAGGACAAAACCAGACATCCTCATAGAAAATATAAAAGAGGCATGATGGCACACATAACCCGGTATTTATACAGATATTTTTTCAAATGGAAGCCAACGAATGAGTACGGTAGTAAAAGTAAAACGAGAGCAGCGACTACAGTGTGATAGCTGGCAAGTTGTTACAGGCATTACCGCTGAAATACGGCTTCCTGCCAGTTTACATCGAGAGTTTGATTAGAATTGTTCATGTATATTCTAAGTAGCAACTTACACATCACTTAACACCGTGACTTATCACAGGTTTCATGTGTATATTATCGCCCCGCTTGTCGAAATGTGTAGCTCATGCAGTATTTTCATATCGTTCAATAAAATTCCAAAAACATCAATTGTGAACGAGTGATTTTATATTTAATAGTTGCTAGAGCAGTGAAATTTTTAGAACGGAACAAAATACACAGGCTGTAAACATGTTGAAAGATTGATATCATGGAGAACAGGCAGGCGGTAACATGTGGCATGACTATAGTCATGGAGAGCAAGCAGGCGGTAACGTGTGTCATGACACTAGTCATGGGGAGCAGGCAGGCGGTAACATGTGGCATGACTGTAGTCATGGAGAGTAGGCAGGCGGTGGCATGACTGTAGTCATGGACAGTATTCCGGCGGTAACATGTAGCATGACTGTAGTCATGGAGAGCAGGCAGGCGGTAACATGTTGCATGGCTATAGTCATGGAGAGCAGGCAGGCGGTAACATGTGGCATGACTGTAGTCATGCTGAGCAGGCAGGAGGTAACATGTGGCATGACTGTAGTCATGGACAGTATTCAAGCGGTAATATGTGGCAAGACTGCAGTCATGCTGAGCAGACAGGCGGTAACATGTGGCGTGACTGTAGTCATGGACAGTATTCAAGCGGTAACATGTGGCAAGACTGCAGTCATGCTGAGTACACAGGCGGTAACATGTGGCAAGACTGTAGTCATGCTGAGTAGGCAGGCGGTAACATGTGGCAAGACTGTAGTCATGGAGAGCATCAGGGCGGTAACATGCGGGAAGACTGTTGTCATAGAGATCAGGCAGGCGGTAACATGTGGCAAGACTGTAGTCATGGACAGCAGGCAGGCGGTAACCTGTAGTAAGACTGTAGTCATGGACAGCAGGCAGGCGTTAACGTGGCATGACTGTAGTCATGGACAGTATTCAGGCGGTAACATGTGGCAAGACTAGTCATGGAGAGCAGGCAGGCGGTAACATGTGGCAAGACTGAAGTCATGGTGATTATTCAGGTAGTAACATGTGGCAAGATTGTAGTCATGTAGAGCAGGCAAGCGGTAACATGTAACATCCTTTTCGTGGCACAATGCCATAGCTCCATATGTAGCTTGTAGGTTGTATGCCCTAACCTTCCCGTGGCACAATGCCATACCACCACATGCAGCTTGTAGGTCGTATGTCCTAAACTTCCCATGGCACAATGCCATACCACAATATGTAGCTTGTAGGTTGTATACCCTAACCTTCCCGTGGCACAATGCCATACCACCACATACAGCTTGTAGGTCGCATGCCCTAACGTTCCCGTGGCACAATGCCATACCACCATATGTAGCTTGTAGGTTGTATGCCCTAACGTTCCCGTGGCACACTGCCATACCACCATATGTAGCTTGTAGGTTGTATGCCCTAACGTTCCCGTGGCACAATGCCATACCACCATATGTAGCTTGTAGGTTGTATGCACTAACCTTCCCGTGGCACAATGCCATACCACCATATGTAGCTTGTAGGTTGTATGTCCTATCCTTTTCGTGGCACAATGCCATAGCTCCATATGTAGCTTGTAGGTTGTATGCCCTAACCTTCCCGTGGCACAATGCCATACCACCATATGTAGCTTGTAGGTTGTATGTCCTATCCTTTTCGTGGCACAATGCCATAGCTCCATATGTAGCTTGTAGGTTATATGCCCTAACCTTCCCGTGGCACAATGCCATACCACCATATGTAGCTTGTAGGTTGTATGTCCTATCCTTTTCGTGGCACAATGCCATACCACCACATGCAGCTTGTAGGTTGTATGCCTTAACCTTCCCGTGGCACAATGTCATACCACCATATGCAGCTTGTAGGTTGTATGGCCTAACCTTCCCGTGGCACAATGCCATACCACCATATGTAGCTTGTAGGTTGTTTCCCCTAACCTTCCCGTGGCACAATGTCATACCACCATATGTAGCTTGTAGGCTGTATGCCCTAACCTTCCCGTGGCACAATGCCATACCACCACATGCAGTCTGTAGGCTGTATGCCCTAACCTTCCCGTGGCACAATGCCATACCACCATATGTAGCTTGTAGGTTGTATGCCCTAACGTTCCCGTGGCACAATGCCGTACCACCACATGCAGCTTGCAGGTTGTATGCTCCAACCTTCCCGTGGCACAATGCCGTACCACCACATGCAGCTTGTAGGTTGTATGCCCTAACCGTTCCGTGGCACAATGTCATACTACCATATGCAGCTTGTATGTCAAACCACCACATGCAGCCTGTAGGCTGTACTTTTCTCTTCAGTACCTTAAAAAAAACTCAAGCTAGCATTACCACGATTTTTAAGCTGTAGTTACTGGAATTGAGGTCATAGCATTTTGTTACCTTGATAGCCTCCAAGGAGGTGAGTAGTAACACGTATATTGTACATACTGGGTAAAAAATGAGTTCTATCAATTCAATTCTCTCCTGATATATTTTGACTAAGGTGCTAAAACAATGCCACAACATGCCTGTGTGGCACATAGTGAACAACACGTATGTGGCATATAGTACACATATGCCTGTGTGGCATATAGTGAACAAGATGCCTGTGTGGCATATAGTGAACAACATCTGTGTGGCATATAGTGAACAATATGCCTGTGTGGCATATAGTGAAAAACATCTGTGTGGCATACAGTGAACAACATACGTGTGTGGCATATAGTGAGCAACATGCCTGTGTGGCATATAGTCAACAACATGCCTGTGTGGCATATAGTCAACAATACGCCTGTGTGGCATATAGTCAACAACATGCCTGTGTGGCATATAGTGAGCAACATGCCTGTGTGGCATATAGTCAACAACATGCCTGTGTGGCATATAATGAACAATATGCCTGTGTGGCATATAGTCAACAACATGCCTGTGTGGCATATAGTCAACAACATGCCTGTGTGGCATATAGTTAACAACATGCCTGTGTGGCATATAGTCAACAACATATCTGTGTGTACCTGAAACAATTCTGTTGATGAATCCTGATAAAATAATTCCGCGGAAGTAGACAAGTGATGACTAATCCGAAGCAAGCCAACGTGCGTCTCGCATGCTCCAAGGCCAAGCTTGAGTATTGGTGACAGCGTTGTAAAGCGAAAGGTAGAAAACGACGCATGCGCTTTAAGGAGCATGTATCTATCCGCAAGTTAGCGGCAGACTGCCGTACTGTATCCAGGACAGCCAAGGGTTAGAGGGGCGGCTGGGAAGACGACGGATGTACAGCTAGTGTAGCTGAGGGAGGAGGACGACGCTACGAACGAACATAGCTCGAATTTATACAGAGGGTAAGGCACATAGTCGTTAACTCGGGCCTCCCGAGTCGAAATACCGAAAGCCTTGGTCATAACAAAGTTTAACCAGCTGGCATTTGTTTAGTTTATACGAACTATAATGTTATAAATGTTAGTTAACCAACTAGCCGTGGAGTTCTGGTGCAGAGATCCCGCCGACCCCAGTGTACAATTACTCCAGGTCCATTTATGAGCACAACACCGGAAATAGTGCGTTCATTTATGGAAGCTCTTGGCGGCCATCGCCTATACGGTTTAGGTTACATGAATTGTAACCTAAACATCCCTACTGTTTATTTAAGGTAGTAAAATTTTTAACTTCAACCTCAAACACTTGTACGTTAAAACCCAAGCACTCACTCACTCAGACACTTGTATAACTTTCGCTCTGTGTCATGCTATACCATATCATGAGGCTTGTGCTTTTCTCTTCATCGTATTAAAAGGTCAACTCAGCATAGCCATAATCTCCAGTCTGGAGACGAAGTGGAGCCTTACGAGGGCATTTCTGAGGTGGTTAAAATTGTCACCAATTTGCCAGAAGTGACAAGTTCCAGTTTTAGAGTATAAAGGAAACTGGGAAAAGTTTAACCAAACGGTAAGATGAGCCACCCGTTTTAAAAAGTACTAGGATGTACTACGAGAAACAAAAGCGTCAAATACATGTTCTGACCCTTTTCATCTAGTTACATAGTAGCATCTGTCAACATTAGAAAAAAAAACACAAGAACGAAACCAAAGTAAAAACAAAACAAAATCAACGTTTGTGACAAAAAAGGAATACTGTTGAAACAGGTATCTGCTGCGTTGGTAAACAGAGAAATAAGAGTTAGCTTTGATCTAATTCTACACCTGACTTTACACTTTAATCATTTGGTTTGTGGTGTAAAATAGGTTTTAACATTACTGGTTTTTTTAGATGCAGGACAAAAATTGTTGTGCGGCTAGGTCGGGTATAGGGAGTTATACAGGATGCTGTAACATGGACCATGGAGACGAACATACCCCACGGGCTATTGTTGATATATTCTATTGCTGCTGTCTCGGTTATAAGTGAAACGTGTTCACACAGTGTTTTTGATTCCCAAAGCCAATTTTTTTTTATTTTACATCTAATACAAAACTGCTGAAGTTAACACGTAATGTCCAATGCTTGTAATGATAAATGTCACTTAAACCAACATAGTTTGGATTTGATAAAATGATGTATTTCTGATGAGTTTTGTAGAAAATGACTTCGTCGACTGTTTCAATGCATAGATTTAGCAATTTTCTTTGTAGCCAGAAAACGGCAAAAAACAGAAACGTTATATTTTGTAAGAATTTTGGGCATTTTTATCGTGGTTGTGTTAATATTTAACAGTTAATTTCGAGTTTAAAGATCACTGGTAAATTCAAAATGGCACACAGTATGGGGTCGTTCCATGACCCCAAATATAAATGGGAACCGCAACAATTTTGATTCTTTCAGAGGGACTTTAACACTCTCATTTATCTGTCAGCAGGTGTCAAGGATGTTTAACTAATGCTTAACTGATGTCTTAACTGCATGATGGCTTTAATTACGGATCCTGGCTGTTGGCAGTCATTGGTTCGTTTTAAAGTTAAGCTCTATTGAAGGAGGAGATGATTTCTCTTTCTCTTCTCATTCGAAAAACAAAGTAACGCGATTCATCTAACTTATTGTGAAATATTATTGTGGACGTTTTGACGTTGATGCTACGTGTAGATCTGTCAAATGAAGGACTTTTTGATTTAGAAGGACACTCCTTACAAGAATGGTTTTCCATTGTTCGTTTTGATTAACTCTCACATTCTGTTTGTGTTCCTCCCTTGCGCTACTGCTGGAGGGATAAATGGATGATTGTGGACAGTGCTATTTCTGGAGGGATAAATGGGTGATTGTGGACAGGGCTATTTCTGGAGGGATAAATGGATGATTGTGGACAGCGCTATTTCTGGAGGGATAAATGGATGATTGTGGACAGCGCTACTGCTGGAGGGATAAATGGATGATTGCGGACAGCTCTATTTCTGGAGGGATAAATGGATGATTGTGGACGGAGCTATTTCTGAAGAGATAAATGGATGTTTTTGTGCAATCTAGGGCTCCTAATGCACGACTGTGGCCCTAATGTCCGTCTTGTGTAGGACAATGATCCTTTGGTGAACTTTTTGGATTGCTGTTCTAAGTATTCTGCTATCTGCACAGCTAAACAAACTGAATAGGAGGCTAGATTGTTTTCCTTCGTTAGAGAACAACTGCATGATAATCCTTGTGACATCTTGTCGGATTTACTTCTGGGATAGTGTACACGCATAATTTCATCTCTTTAAAAGCGAATATCTTGAGATCTATCAAACAACGTTTTGGTGGGAACGCTCTGGAAGTAGTTGGTGTATCCCTAGAAAAATCTTCTACAAATGATAGTTACAGGTTAATAACAAGCAACTGTGGATAAGTCTTCTGAAATTTGTCCATCTTCAAGTCCTGTTGTCTGATGTTGCCTGATGTCCACCGTTCGTCGTACAATTTTCCACGAAAATAATCTTTGAGAGATATAAAGGATCCAGAGTCATCATCAAAACGATAAATGATGCTTGGCTGCTCCATTAGCATAGTAGTGTTTCCATCAACGAATGATTTATCCATTAAGAAATAATTTGCTTCAGGGTTCATTCAGTCAATGCATTTAGGGCTCTATACGAGTATGCCTGTGCCATTTAAGGTAGTAGTTTAGTAGTGGCAAAAACTTTGTGACTGTCACTGTGCACAATATGATAAGAAAAGGTCACTAAAATTGGTAGTGTTTTAAGGGCACAAGGCACAAATTTACAAGGTAGTAAAAATTTGAAGAAATGAAGTATTTCGTCTGACATACACTTTATAATGGTGTGTTTTTCTTTTTTAGTCTTTAACTTCAAAGTAGATATTTGTTCTCCGCAAAGAGTATTACAGAATGATTTAGTCCTTAATCTTAGTATTTGGCGGTACTTTGAATTACTAGTATTCTTGAATGAATGTCAAAATATCTGATCAAAGGATTAACCTGACATTTGTTTTATGAGATGTGGATCACAGGTAGGTATAAATAAATGACACAAACGTTTACCTACCTCAGCTAATCCGCCTTAACTCTCGGTTAAAGTGGGTATAAATAAATGACACAATGCTTGCTCGTCCCGCAGTTAATCAAGTTGAGCCGGCTTCTCCGTGGCACAGTTCGTTAGCGCGCTAGCGCAAAGGAGCCTCTCACCAATGCGGCCGGTGTGAGTTCAAGTCCAGCTCATGCTTTCTTTCTCTAACGTCGCTCGTGGGAAAGTCTGCCAGCAACTTGCAGATGGTCGTGGGTTTCCCACTGGCTCTGCCAGATTTCCTCCCATCACAGTGCTGGCTGCCGTTGTATAAGTGAAATATTCTTGAGTACGGCGTAAAATACCAGTCATATAAATAAATAAATGTAAACGGCCCAACCATGCAAAGGCACTTGATGGGCTTCAGAGAAAATACGTAGTTGTTCCTATGAACGAAGCTTTCAACATTAACTGCCTGTAAGCTTCCGTGCTCCCAAGTCCTCGTAGAGTTAAATAGGGCAAAATAATTACTGCAGACTAAACGCACTGCATCATGTTAGACACTTCGAAGGAACTATATAATAGGACATAAGTTCTTTGTTTAAGAAATGAGTTGACCTGTACTTTCCATCACACCGATATGGGCTACGGTAACTGAACTAAATTCCACTTAGTCCAGAAATGCCACACAATCCTAAATGTATGGAGAGATCAGAATTGTTTCCACTCAAGTTGTATCTCTTCTTATATCGAAAAAGTTATTTATTTATTTATTTGATTGGTGTTTTACGCCGTACTCAAGAATATTTCACTTATACGACGGCGGCCAGCATTATGGTGGGTGGAAACCGGGCAGAGCCCGGGGGAAACCCACGACCATCCGCAGGTTGCTGGCAGACCTTCCCACGTACAGCCAGAGAAGAAGCCAGCATGAGCTGGACTTGAACTCACAGCGACCGCATTGGTGAGAGGCTCCTGGGTAAGGTAAGGGAATCGAGATGAACGTGATAAAGCGCGCGATAAAGCGAATCGTGATGAAGCGCGCTAACCAACTGAGCCATGGAGGCCCCATATCGTAAATGACGTGATAATTTACTGATGTGCAAAAGCCAAAAAAAAAAAAAAAAAAAAAAAAAAAAAAAAAAAAAAAATGGGCGTCATACGTATATGGATTGTCTCACATAAAAACTAGAGTTCAAATCCACATAGGATATGAAGATCTCTCCGCGTGGAATTTCTCTACTCTCTATGCTACTGTTCCTTACAGAGTTTACATTTGCAGAATTTCATCCGCAATTACTATGATGTTTATCATAACCGCTCTTCAGGACATTCATGTTGAAGACAACAAAACCCTTTACAGCTCCACTTCATACAGGTACAAAGGTTACCTATCTTCAGCGAATGTGTCGTCGTTCATTTGTACTTGAATTTCGTATTATTATCATCCGGTTAAACTCGAGGGAAAGCGCCTACGAACTGATTATAAGTTTTCCGATGAGTATAAATGGTGCCCATTTTGTGGCAGATCTGTACACCCATGTCGTATGAACACTGCTATAGGCAGAAATTGTGAAATATCCCACATATAACAAAGGCTGTGAAAGATATATATTCACGTTTGGTGGATTTAAAAGGCATTGTAGAATTCAGTTCACCTGTCACGCCTACTTTTCGACGAACTGGATGGTTTCAGTTTTGACATTGTGAATTATTCTTACCTAGGTAACGGTACACTAAAATCTGACCGAAATTTTACAATGAGTGTAGATGACATGTAAGTTTAGAATCCAGAATCGCGGCCGCTCTGCTTCAGAATTGTGTTCAATTTCGCTTAAAATTGGCTAGGGGAAGTATAATCATCGTGCTGAATAAAACCACAGCTTTGCAATCAAAGCTCAGCTAGATGTATGCTTTGATTACCGACAACTTACAGACTAGCGTGTTATACGCTAAGGACGCTTATTTATCATCAGGGAACATTCCTGGCATCTTGCTGTAATCACTGAAAGTGTTGACTGCTCCTCAGATACTTAAATCCATCATGTTTTTTATGAGTCTATTGGTGAGAATCGCCAGAGGCCCATTATAGAGGCATGAAAATATGTGGAGAAATTTCCGGAAGTAGTTTCACCCAAGTACTCAGTGTCAGTGCATTTAACGAAATAGACCGTGTGTTATTTGTCAAGCATTAGCCTCCTTTCGTGATGTTTTCTCCATTGTTTTGTTGGGATTTCTTTGCAATTATTATGCAATGAATTAAATGTTTAGGCCTACTTATGTTTAGATTCATGCTTGCATTTATAAATATTTTAATTTTCAGTCGCAAAGGATTATCGAATGCGCTTGCGCTGTTTTGAGGATCGAATGCGTTAATGTTACATACTGGTCGGTACCTTAATTGATTGCCCGTGGTAGCGTATGTAGCGGAAAGATTTATATCATGGAAGGTACCCTACATGTATGTATTTAACAGCTCCTAATTATGTTAAGGCTTACCTGCGGCAATCGAGCCCTCAGGTAATCATCAAAATGGTGGCAATAAATAATAATGTGGAAGTTGTGATATGGCGGGTATGTCGTTTGATCTTGACCCGTAGTGCTAGAGATAAGGGGCGTGCAGGCGTAAATGCGTTTGAAAATTAGATGATACGCTCCTAAAATTAAAACGGAGCGTGCCGAATATGCCCGAAGAGTTTTGTGTACACGTATGTTCCCAAAGATGGCGTACATGGCAGATTGAAAGCAGACAGTCCTCTCGAGTAACAAGTTAATCTCCGCAGTAGAACATGTGCGTAACGTTCTCCACCACATGGTAGTTTTCAGACAGTTATGGCTACTATAGCACACATACCACTACCCGCAGTCATGGAAAATGTCTTCTGCGATAATTATTTTTGTGACATTCTCTAGTGTTTGATACGATGAAGATATAGTAAGGACAAAAACATTGTCATTTGGGTTACTACTTGGCTCTGCTAATGTATTCCACAAAATTATCCTAATATCGCTCAAAATGGCTCAGCTTTGTGTGCTGGGATGATGTTGTCCTTTGATGGAGGGTCCATTTTCTGAGGTGCACATGTATCCGTGATTTTGTGAAGAGAGAAGCTAATACAATGAAAGGTAACGATCCTAAACACCGCTAGCAAAATATGCACGGAAACAGTTTAGAGTTATACTAGCCTATATACTGTCAATTAAACGTGACTTGGTGAAAATAAAATTTTTGAAAGAGAAAAGAAGAATACATGGTGAAAAAAAATTTATGGGAAGAGGAAAAAAAACGCCATGGTGAAAACAAATTTTGGAAGAGAAAATGTTTTTTGTTAACCCCGACTTAAAAAGTCGGGATCCGTATTTAAAAGTCGGGGCCCCTACTTGATTGGCCAATCACATATCGTTTGCCATCAACAGCCAATATGGCAGCCACAGATGAGCATCTCTCATGGATAACTACATAGTTTGATTATGGTCTTACCATGAGATAAATAACTTGTATTTTAAATCAAGAACAGAGACCGGTCTACAAAGCTGTTGCATCTATGACTCAGGCGAAGTTACCATGGTGACGTATCTCTTCACTGTATGTTATCATGAAAGGCGACTCTTTCGTAGGACTTTGCAATGGGCCTGATCAACTGCACAGACCAATTCCAGTCAGTTTAAAAACACACCATTCTCAGCTGCCACGTTACTGTGCTTGTGAACTGTACACGTAACTGTGTGTCTTTGCTTGACGAACATAACTAGGTCTATACAGAAACAGTTACGTACAAAAACAACAAAAGGGTACACCGCTATACACCGACTTGTTCTAGGCGCACAACACATTTCCCGTTATCAATGAGACAGCTTATTAATAAACAGATTCAAAGAGACATATATGGACTAAATAAAATACAAAACACACCATACAGCCCCTCCTTATATAGGACCATCTTCTTTCAATCTCACCTGGAACAGCTAAATGTGGGACACTATTCGAATACGTGTACTTATCCAGCCAGGATAGAACTGTGGCGAGCTATATGTATGCATTATGTAGGCCATAGCTTTGTTCCGAATATGGACATAACTTTGTGTCACATGTGGACATAACTTTGTGTCATATGTGGACATAGCTTTGTATAACTTTGTGTCACATATGGACACAACTTTGTGTAACTTTGTGTCACATATGAATATAACTTTGTGTCACATATGGGCATAACTTTGTGTAACTTTGTGTCACATATGGGCATTCATGATGACGACGGAGATGAGTTGGAATTTTACCGTTTGTATGAGTGTATTACTTGGTTGAATGTTTACTTTTTGAGTAATAATCCAAGATTTTTGAACGTTATAATGTAAATTACCCGCTATAAATGGCGATTTACTTCGCGTTCATCATCACCTATTTTGGATCTGAGATAGTATAATCTGATAGTATAACAGATAGTTTGCAAAGGCACAAAGGCACTCACGATCAGACAGTAGCCTCCTATATATAGAAGAGAATACAGCGTAACCCCTAGTATTGCATATATGATTGCTCATTTAAATCTGGGCCCCGACTTTAAATGCCAGTTGTTGGAAATAGATTTTCTCTTCCAAAATTTGTTTTTGTTCCAAAAAATGTCTTTTTCTTCCTCCATTTTTTTTTCCTCTTTGAATTTTTTTCCTCTTCCCATTTTTTTTACCCTGTCGCTTCATACGGAAGTATGGAAGCCTATTGGCGCGACTGTAAATAAAAAATGTGTCCTGCTAATTCATTTTAACGAGTTACTAAATAGTTATAACGAATTACTAAATCGTGATACCGAATTCTTAAATCGTTATAACAAATTACTAAATCGTGATAACGGAATACTAAATAGCGAATTGGTAAATCGTTTTATCGGATTTGTCATTCATAAAATGTCGCTAATAAAGAATTCCAATAATTACATTAATACATTAAAAAGTAAGCAAAAATAAGAAACTCTTAATTGTCTTCTAATGTAGGCCTAGGTCTACATTTGGGATAATACATAGGCCTGCGTCTACAAGGGTATGTTTTGATCCAAAGACAGCAGATGTTCGTGTGTACGGGTCAAGTCACGTTACCATAGAACAAAATAATACTGCATCCCCTGCTGTCAAAACGCAACGAATGTGAAGTTGTCAGTGAATGAGTTACTGAAATACATCCAACACATGTAATGTAAGTAAAGGTAAGCCTATTAGCGTCATTCAAACTCATTTCTCAGGAGGAAGAGCTGAACTAATTAATTCATTCTAGAATGTTCTGACAAGCCGTGAATTTTGGACAGTCCACATGAAGGCTACATACGCCTTGATCTTCTTGTAGTCCTATACGTAACTACAAAGGGAAGAAAATCTGTATCGGTTGGTCTATGACTACATGTATGTACATGCATGGCTTTCGATTTTCAATGGTGAAGTGTTGAGTTCTTTAAAAAAAAAAATTACTGGAAGACAACATACCATTAGTTACAAGAAAATTGAAATTGAAAGAAGAGGAATAGAACCATTTCACACCCTTATAGTTTCTTTTTACTTTCCAAATTTTTTAGTTGTTTGGTGGTTTGTGGTTGAAGGTAGTTTTGGGAATCGGCCTTGTAAGTGTTGTCCCGGGACGTCCATTGTGGCTGACGGCTGGTACAGGAATGTCTGTTTTGACGACTAGAACTCATACCTTATCGAAACTCTGATGTTATACTACATAATGAGACGTTATTGAAAATAAGAAAATTGTATACCAACACACTGAGAATATTCTGTTAAAGCGGCCCCCGTGTGAATATACTGATGAAGCAAACACATTTTTATGGTGCCGTATTAAACTTTATCCCAGTATGTATTTTGTATCTTGCAGTGCCGAAGATGAAATTCATCAAAACATCTGACAAGAGCTTAGTGATCGAGGACAATGGCTCCACGGTCAGAGTTAAGGATGTTTCTAAAACACAACCTGCAGCTTGGACAGACATTCGCCTTCAGACAGGCTGTTATTTCTGGAGATTACAAATCTGCTTCAGCCCGTCTTCAGATGAAGTACACCATAGGCCAATCCTAATTTTCTCATAGTTCTCATGCGAGCCAGGAATTCCATAGTCTGGTGGTTTCACAATGACAAGATAGATATGTCTAAACCCCTTGTACCTGTGGTGTTCTTTGATACTGAGTTTGTGCAGTCCGTGTGTCTGGTGCCGTTTGATTCCGAGCCGCCACCAAGTGTCCTGTGGAAGACATTATAGAACCTAGACAATATCGTGTTAGGGATGATATATACCAAATTCCACGGTAGTACACACAGTCATGGTGAATATGGTCCGCGATCTATAACGACTCATGAGTCCTGTCTGTTGGTTTTCTTTGTGGTAAATTTCCCAATACCGGAGAGGGATACACCACTTTACACTTCATGACCTAGGATCGGTCGGGGTCACGCCACAGTACACTTCTTGACCTAGGGCCGGTCCGGAATACGCCACATTACACATTTTACGACCTAGAACGGGTCCTTGACACGCCCCAGTACACTCCATGACCTAGGATCAGTCCGGGACACGCCACATTAACCCAATCACCAAGGATCAGTTCGGGATACGCCACAGTACACTTCATGACCTAGGACAGATCTGGGACACGCTACAGTACACTTCATAACCTAGGACAGATCTGGGACACGTCACAGTACACTTCATGACCTAGGACAGATCTGGCACACGCCACAGTACACTTCATGACATAGGACCGGTCGGGGTCACGCCAAAGTACACTTCATGTCCTAGGACAGGCCTGGGACACATCACAGTACACTGCATGACCTAGGCCTGGTCTGGGACACGCCACAGTACACTCTATGACCTAGAAACAGTCCGCGATACACAACAGTAAACTTTATCTCCGTGAACCGGTCAGGGATAGGCCACAGTTCACTTCATGACCTAGCAACGATCTGAGATACACCAAAGTACATCTCATGACCTAGGAACGTTCCGGGTTTCAGCACAGTAGTTCCTACATTTTAAGACATCGCATTTTAGGAACTTACATGTGCATACAACACTTAACATGTGGGAAATTTAGATACAACACGTAAACATGTTTGTAATTAGATACATCACGGAAACACGTGGGCAATCAGACACAGCACCTAAACATGTGAACAATTTAGGTACAACACCTAAATATGTGGACAATTCCGATACAGCACCTAAACATGTGGACAATTTAGATACAGCACCTAAATATGTGGACAATTCCGATACAGCAGCTAAACATGTGAACAATTTACATACAGCACCTAAACATGTGAACAATTTACATACAGCACCTAAACGTGGTTAAGTTAGATACAGCACCTAAACATGTGGACAATGTAGATACAGCACCTAAACATGTGGACAATGTGTATACAGCACCTAAACATGTGCACAATTTAGATACAGCACCTAAACATGTGAACAATGTAGATACAGCACCTGAACATGTGGACAATGTGTTTACAGCACTAAACATGTGCACAATTTAGATACAGCACCTAAACATGTGAGCAATTTAGATAAAGCACCTAGACATGTGAACAATTTAAATACAACACATAAAAATGTGAACAATTAAGATACAGCACCTAAACATATGAACAATTTAGATACAACACCAAAAAAATGTCAACAATATAGATACAGCACCTTAACATTTGAACAATTTACATACAGCACCTAAACATGTGGACAATTTTGATACAGCACCTAAACATGTGGCATGAGTAATTAAATACATCACGTAAACATGTAGGCCATTTAGGTACGATACGTAAACATGTGAGAAATTAGGTACATCACTTAAAAATTCAGTTAGAAGACTCTTGCGCGCCTCGGTGGCATACAAAACCACGCAATGTGACAACAGAGCACCAGCAATGGAATTTTCTCACGGCAATAATCACATGATTTGGCCAAATCATCACTTCCCGTGTGTACAATGATAATGTCCGGGGATGGGTAGTGTTTGAGGTCATATCTAACAGCTACTTGGAGTTCATCCCAATTCATCCCTCTTTTTAACTGCCCATCGAATGGAAAATAGTTGCTTTAACCAAGGGAAGGCCCGCCTGGTATGTTGCTTTAGTTGCTTTAACCATGGGAAGGCCCGCCTGGTATGTTGCTTTAGTTGCTTTAACCAAGGGAAGGCCCGCCTGGTATGCATAACGCCCGTGTCCCTTACCAGAATACTGTGGATAATCCGTACATGTATAGGGTAACTTACCTCTTGCCTGAAAATAACCCGAATTACTTGTCCAGCTGGGTCATGCTATATACTTCAGCCGTCGGTATTTACTTAATGGATAGGTAGGTAGCTCCGATAGCTCCATTATACAGGCTGTAAACAAAGACTGACAAATGACATTATTACATTCTGTTATATATTATACACTTTACTATATTACATTTAGTATTAAATCATTTTACCACTTCAATTTGTGGTGGCTTCGGTTCCCCGTCATATAATTTGGATCACGCGGCATTATTTGTGTTGATCATTAAAGACTGATCAGCTGTCCACCAGTCGTTACATCAGTTAGTAAATCAGTTCTTACATGAGTTGGTACATCAGTTGTTACATCAGTTGTTACACTGGTTGGTACATCAGTTCTTATATCAGTTGGCACTTCAGTTGTTACATCAGTTGTTTCACTGGTTGGTACATCAGTTCTTACATGAGTCGGTACATCAGTTGTTACATCAGTTGTTACATTAGTTGGGACATCAGTTCTTATATCAGTTGGCACTTCAGTTGTTACATCCGTTTTTTTTACATCATTTGGTATATCAGTTTGTACTTTACCTAGCATCTTTTATTGTGCTCTCTTTTTCTGCATCACCATTTTTTGTCTTGTGTGTTTGTTTCTATTCAGCATAGCATCTCCTAACTGACAGATTAACACTATACCCTACAGAAATATTACATACGTTGCTTGCAGCTCTAGGCAGAAAAGTAGTAATTAAAAGATGTTTGTCCAACGCATGTTGTCATGCAAATGTTACTATAATGACGAAAAAAAAATGATTAAAACTTTGTGGATTGGTAATGGCAAAGTTTTTATTATGTTTCAACAGAAATATAAAAGGCGGGGAGCTAAAAGAATCTTTATATCTTATCTTTAAGCAAACTTTTTGCGGCAAGGCTGAAAAATTAGAAGTTTTGTACCAATGGAATAAAAGCAACCTGAAAACACGAAAAATAGTGTTTGTCCACTAGTGTTTGCTCCGTTTATTATACTTGTAACACACAATTACGTCAAGTTACGTAATGTGTATCACCGAATGACGGACAATGCACTGAGCTTGGGATGTCATCAAATCCGGGTCATAAAGAGTACAGTTGGCAACCGGACGAGGAAGAAAACAAATAATCATAGCAAACGAAAGATGGAGATTGTGCCTATCTCATACTTGAATGTCAATGGGGAGGAAACCACCTTTGCTCCTAGATGGAAACGATGAGCAAAAAACATCACCAACCGGGGGCAGACAACTTTGTTGTTACGATGTGCAGGTGATGATGCTAATTGCGAACTGCCACAGTTACTTCGTGCCAGAAGTAAACGTTGCAATATGAAAGTCATTTATTTCGTCAAATGAAGCAAAAAGAATACGAGACCGTTGAAAAAAGTCAATATCACTGATATTGTCATCATTCAACTGACATGGTCGCCCAAATATTACGGATTTTTGCGTTGTTACAGAATGACATGAGTATCGGGTATCTTTCCCAGGAAGTAAAAGCCACAAGCTTTTTGTTTAATTCCACCCCCAGCACTACGTTAAGCGAATGTTTAAAAACAACGGAAAACTGAAAATTCTGCCTGAATATTTAAATGAGGCGCTGTGAATTCTGTGGAAATGGAGCATGCGCACAGCACGCGGTAAACTTCATGTGTAAACAACATGGCTGATTTATATGCGTGAAAGAAGGACTTAGGCCTATGGCTCGCTCGTGACAGGATCGGCCAAAAAGAGGCGTAAAAAAAAGAGAGCTTGACATGTCGACAAAGAAGTCTACAGTTGTAACTGGCGGGCATTTTTAATGAAGGGAGTACAACGAAGAAAGATAAGGGTCTCACGAAGCACGAAGATGTCGCAAGAAAGAACTGCTTGATTGGTGGATGCAGATGTTGTTGTTGTGGTGCAGTGGGTGTTAAACTTCGAACACGTTTCTGACACTTACTTTAATGAGAACATTATTCATAACCTTTGTCAATGCTGTTTAAGCTGCTGTACTCTGCTTGTATCTGTGTGTATCAATATTCAGTTCGTCAACTGATCGAAAGTCTCAACGGTTCCCCAACAACATTATGTAATATTAAGTATTCTATTAAGTAATAGAATGTTTAGATGAAACGATTGTGGCACACGGATTTCCGCATTCAGTTACGTCTAATAATGGCAAAATTTTTGTTAGAGTATTGTACTACCCCGCACACATGAGAGAATAGAGCACATGCGGAATGTAAACATGCAGTGAGCCTGAGACAATACAATACAGCACAAACAGCATATATACATGTGGTGAGCCTGAGAAAATACAATACAGCATAGGTGGAATGTAAACATATAGTGAGTCTCAGATAACACAATACAGCACATGCGGAATGTGAACATGCGGTGAGCCTGAGACAACACATTACAGCACATGCGGAATGGATACATGCGGTGAGCCTGAGACAACACAATACACCACATGCGGAATGGATACATGCGGTGAGCCTGAGATAACACATTACAGCACATGCGGAATGTATACATGCGGTGAGCCTGAGACAACACATTACAGCACATGCGGAATGGATACATGCGGTGAGCCTGAGACAACACAATACACCACATGCGGAATGGATACATGCGGTGAGCCTGAGATAACACATTACAGCACATGCGGAATGTATACATGCGGTGAGCCTGAGACAACACAATACACCACATGCGGAATGGATACATGCGGTGAGCCTGAGATAACATAATATCGTGCATGTGGAATGGATACGTGCGGTGAGCCTCAGACACCTCAATGCAGCATGCGGGATGTAAACATATATAACGGGTGACTCGGTGTCGCCACAGGGTGTCTTATGGAGCACATTGTAGAATCTATACATGGTGTCGTGTCTAGGGTCATGTTGGCATGGGGCTTCCCCTAGTAACAGGTGACTCGGTGTCGCCACCAAGTGTCTTATGGAGCACATTGTAGAGTCTGTGCATGGTGTCGTGTCTAGGGTCATGTTGGCATGGGGTTTCCCCTGCTAACAGGTGACTCGGTGCCGCCACCAAATGTCTTATGGAGTACATTGTAGAGTCTATGCATGGTGTCGTGTCTAGGATCATGTTGGCAAGGACCCGCGTCTGGTAAAATGTGACTCACTGTCGCCATCAAGTGTCCTGTGAAGCACATCATAGAGCGTACATAATGTCGTGTCTGAATCCATATGGGCATGGGGCTTTCCCTGGTAACAGGTGACTCGGTGTCGCCATCAAGTGTCCTGTGAAGCACATCATAGAGCGGACATAATGTCGTGTCTGGATCCATATGGGCATGGGGCTTCCCCTGGTAACAGGTGACTCACTCTCGCCATCAAGTGTCCTGTGAAGCACATCATAGAGCGGACATAATGTCGTGTCTGGATCCATATGGGCGTGGGGCTTCCCCTGGTAACAGGTGACTCGGTGTCGCCATCAAGTGTCCTGTGAAACACATCATAGAGCGGACATAATGTCGCGTCTGGATCCATATGCGCATGGGGCTTCCCCTGGTAACAGGTGAATCGATGTCGCCACCAAGTGCCCTGTGAAGCATATTATAGAATCTACATGATGTCGTATGTAGGGCCATATTATCATCGGCAAATCAAATACTGTACCGATTTTAAAGTTTTATGATTTCATAGGGTTTCCTCCCGTACACAGCTCTTCACATACTGGAGCTTAAAGCCCGATATACAGGGAAGCGTAAAGCCCAGCATTAACGATAGCTGAAAGCCCGATATACAGGGAAGCGTAAAGCCCAGCATTAACGGGAGCTTAAAGCCCGATATACACGGAAGCGTAATGCCCAGCATTAACGGGAGCTTAAAGCCCGATATACACGGAAGCGTAAAGCCCAGCATTAACGGGAGCCTAAAGCCCGGCGTACAAGGCAGCCTAAGGCATAGGCATACACGACGGCTAAAGCCTAAGGCATAGGCATACACGGCGACTAAAGCCTAAGGCATAGGCATACACGACGACTAAAGCCTAAGGCATGGGCATACACGGCGACTAAAGCCTAAGGCATAGGCATACACGACGACTAAAGCCTAAGGCATGGGCATACACGACGACTAAAGCCTAAGGCATAGGCCTACACGACGACTAAAGCCTAAGGCATGGGCATACACGACGACTAAAGCCAAAAGGCATAGGCATACACGACGACTAAAGCCTAAGGCATAGGCATACACGTCGACTAAAGCCTAAGGCATAGGCATACACGACGACTAAAGCCCAAGGCATAGGCATACACGACGACTAAAGCCTAAGGCATAGGCATACACGACGACTAAAGCCTAAGGCATGGGCATACACGACGACTAAAGCCTAAGGCATAGGCATACACGACGACTAAAGCCTAAGGCATGGGCATACACGACGACTAAAGCCTAAGGCATAGGCATACACGACGACTAAAGCCTAAGGCATGGGCATACACGGCGACTAAAGCCTAAGGCATGGGCATACACGACGACTAAAGCCTAAGGCATGGGCATACACGGCGACTAAAGCCTAAGGCACAGGCATACACGGCGACTAAAGCTTAAGCCATGGGCATACACGATGACTAAAGCCTAAGGCATGGACATACACGACGACTAAAGCCTAAGGCAAGCACATACACGACGACTAAAGCCTAAGGCATGGGCATACACGGCGGCTAAAGCTTAAGCCATGGGCATACACGACGACTAAAGCATAAGACATAGGCATACACGACGACTAAAGCCTAAGGCATGGGCATACAGTGAAGTTTAATGCCAGGTATACATGGAGGTTTAGAGTCCGGTACAAGAAGCTTTAAAGCCCGGTATACACGGAGGCTTAAAGCCCGGTATTATTGACTGGCGGTTGGTCGTATTGCTCTGGACACATAAGCTACCACTGACTGGCGGTTGGTCGTATTGCTCTGGCCATATAAGCTACCATTGACTGGCGGTTGGTCGTATTGCTCTGGCCATATAAGCTACCATTGATTAGCGGTTGGTCGTATTGCTCTGGTTGTATAAGCCACTATTGACTGGCCGTTGTTGGTATTGCTTTGGACACATAAGCAACCATTGATTGGCGGTTGGTCGTATTGTTCTGGCCACATAAGCTACCATTGATTGGCGTTTGGTCGTATTGCTCTGTCCATATAATTTACCATTAACTGGCGGTTGATCGTTTTACTCTGGCCATATAGGCTACCATTGATTGGCGTTTGGTCGTATTGCTCTGGCCACATAAGCTACCATTGACTGGCGGTTGGTCGTATTGCTCTGTCAATATAATTTACCATTAACTGGCGGTTGGTCGTATTGCTCTGGCCATTGAAGCTACCATTAATTGGCGATTGGTCGTATTGCTCTGGCCATTGAAGCTACCATTGATTGGCGGCTGGTCGTATTGCTCTGCCCATATAAGCTACCATTGATTGGCGGCTGGTCGTACTGCTCTGGCCACATAAGCTACCATTGATTGGTGGTTAGTCGTATTACTCTGGGCGTATAAGCTACCATTGACTGGCGGCTGGTCAGGTTTGAGCAACAGGGAGAATTTAATGTTACATGTATATTACATGAATATTAAACGTGAAAGAAGAAAAGATCATGTGCCATGCCAAAACTTATGGATTGCCTCTGTTGAAATGAATATTTCAGTAAGAGTTGCAAATCAAACCAAAATTAAAAAAAGAATGTTTTAGCTAGGGTTCATATGAGTACCTGGTATATTTGGTAGGACACGGTATTCCCTGTACTTTAGTTAGTGTTCATATGAGTACTTGGTATATTTGGTATGACATGGTATTCCCGTCACTTTAATTAGTGTTCATATGACTATTTGGTATTTCGGTATGACACGATATTCCAGGTACTTTAGTCAGGGTTCAAATGAGTACTTGGTATATTTGGTATGACACGGCTTTCACGTCACTTCAGTTAGGGTTCATGTGAGTATTTGGTATATTTGATATGACATGGTATTCCCTGTACTTCAGTTAGGGTTGATATGAGTTCTTGGCATATCTGGTATTACACGGTATTCCAGGTACTTCAGTTAGGGTTCATATAAGTACTTGGTATATTTGATATGACACGGTATTCCCTGTATTCCAGTTAGGGTTGATATGAGTTCTTGGCATATCTGGTATGACATGGTATTCCCTTTACTTTATTTATGGTTCATATGGGTACTTGGTATATTTGGTATGCCACGGTATACTGTTTACTTCAGTTAGGGTTCATAAGAGCACATGGTATATATGGTATGACACGGTATACTGTTTACTTCAGTTAGGGTTCATAGGAGCACATGGTATATTTGGTATGACACGGTATTCTCGCCACTTCAGTTAGGGTTCATATGAATGCTTCGTATATTTGGTACGACACGGTATTCCCGTCACTTCAGTTAGGGTTCATATGAGTACTTGGTATATTTGGTATGAAACGGTATTCCAGGTACTCCAGTTAGGGTTTATATCAGTACTTGGTATGACACGGTATTCCCGCCACTTCCGTCAGGGTTCATATGAGTACTTGGTATATTTGGTATGAAACGGTATTCCAGGTACTCCAGTTAGGGTTTATATCAGTACTTGGTATGACACGGTATTCCCGCCACTTCCGTCAGGGTTCATATGGGTACTTGGTATATTTGGTATGACACGGTATTCCCTGTATATCATTTAGGGTTCATTTGAGTACTTGGCATATTTGGCACGACACGGTTTTCCCAATACTTAAGATAGGGTTGATATGGGTACTTGGTATATTTGGTACGACACGGTATTCCCTGTACTTCTGTTAGGGTTCGTATGAGTACTTGGTATATTTGGTATGACATGGCATTCCCGTCACTTCAGTTAAGGTTCATAAGAGTACTTGGTATATTTGGTATGACATGTTATTCCATGTACTTCAGTTAGGGTTCATATGAGTACTTGGTGTATTTGGTATGACACGATATTCCTGGTACTTCGGTTAAGGTTCATAAGAGTACTTGGTATATTTGGTATGACATGTTATTCCATGTACTTCAGTTAGGGTTCATATGAGTACTTGGTGTATTTGGTATGACACGATATTCCTGGTACTTCAGTTAGGGATTCAGTTAGGACTGGTCATCTGCATTATAACTTGTTCAGTACCGTGTATATCTCCCACTCTTGCTTTAGAACAGCAAGCCAACGCTGTATGATAGATTGCATAACACCCGTGAACACGGCATAAGGTAACAAAAGCCATTGCTGCACGAACATGGTGCGAAGCTCTTGAATATCCTAGGCTTGATGTCTCAATTAAGGCTTGATGTCTCAATTAAGGCACGAAGACTTCTTCCACGAGATCTCAGTGGCTACTCCATGACTTCAATACCAACACTTTGCAGTGAATTTCGTGTCAAACCAACGGTGTGTGATGTCGGTTTGTCATGCTGGAATTGAAGACCATGAGCGCCATGACCGGCACCATCCGCAGGACAAGGACCTAGTCCACGAATTGCGAGAAAACGTTCCCGCACGTTCCCGCAGAAAGCTCCCCAAACCATAAGGCTACCACCACGAAATCGATTTACTTCCTGTACGCAGAAATGGGCGAGACCTTCACCGCTCAGACGCCACGATCACACTCTTTCATCGGAAAATCGCAGCGTAAAGCGGGATTCGTCGCTAATCACAACCCTATTCTATTGCCTCTGGTTCCAGCACTCTGATGGACAGCGCACAAGCGATTCCGTATGTCCTGAACAGTTACGCGATCCATACATAGTGCATCATAATTTCTTGTTGACGTTGCCGTCGTGAAACGATTACGGAAATCCCCCAGCCAAATTTGATTGTCATCGGCAGGTATCGTCACACGTGGTCGTCTTGACGTGAAACGATTACGGAAATCCCCCAGCCAAATTTAATTGTCATCGGCAGGTATCGTCACACGTGGTCGTCTTGACCCGGGACCATCAAATGTTGAACCCGTTTGATGCACTTTGATCCTTTGGGTGTGAATTGTCCGTCTACAGCATTTTATGTCAGGTGCAACAGCCACAGTAGACTGGCAAGTCTGAGGGAATGCCAACAGCACGTTCAGGTTCAGCATTTGTAAGGCGATACATGAGAATTTTTATCTCCCAAGGTCTGTTAGCGTCTTTATCCTAATTTCCAGGAACTTGGTGCTCAGCCACATGAAACTATGGTAACGTGACATAGCACTAGTGCAGGATCACGTTTTCACAAAAGGGTGAGGTGCATGCACCACACGTGGTTCACGACAGTTGCTTTGGTCGAATGCGTCCGGTTAGGCCCGGCCATTATGGTATTCGCACATAGTGACTGCCTTGTACTACCCATTTTCAATATAATTCATTTCTTCAAATATTCTATGTATTAACAAATCATGTTATTAGTATTTTCTGTTTTTTTCTGCTTGGTTTCTGATGACGCTTTCAATATTTTTGAACTAATTTCTTTGATGTTTCAGTATGATAGGAAGCAAGTAATGAGAAATTTGCAGACTGCAACGAGTTAAAAGTGACATTGACTGTCTTCCTCTCTGAGGCCGAATATTTCTTAAGTGACGTTAAGGTTTGCATTTCATCGGGACAAATCACTAAAAGCGTTTGAAATATTTTGTACATTATCGCAGATGTAAACCCTCCGATAGTCTATGATGACAAAGACGATGTGGCACCCGCACTGTTCCCAGGAACTGCTGATTTCAGCAGTTCCCAGGAACTGCTGATTTCAGCTGTAATAGATATGATGGAGAGTTGGCAAAATATGACCTAATTATGACACCATCAGTCACAGAACAGCCTGTTGGCTACACATGTATCTCTGTAACAATGAAAACAAACTAGAACAGACAAAGATTTTCTGAAAGTGTGGTTAAAACTTGTCAGATGCTTTACGTCCTACATTTATTTTTCTTCAAAGGAACACGAGGACGGAAAAAAAGAGAAACTGAAAAAGCTTACCAGAAAGATATTGAAATGCTGAATGCACGGAAAAGGGATGCCCTGGAGCTTGTTGAAAACAGCAGCCATCTCTGACTCGCCAGACTGAGACAGTATTGGCGGGGCATGAGGTGAAATTAAAGCAACCAAACAAATACAGGCCTGTAAAACCACTGCATAGCTTGTCCAGTAAAGCGACCCCTACAGAGAGAGAAATACAATATTTTGAGGCAGGTAAATATCAAGCTACCGAAGCGAGACTGTGTTCTCTCTCAGAAGATAAATGATCTGTTTTATAGGGCATCAGTTCTGATCGTCATGTTAACCAAGGTTTACCTAATTTTTTGTGAGTCAAACTTGTCCTTTAGGAGGAATAAATTTTTTCTACTTGAATAAAGTGGCCAGGAAAGTATGCAAAATTCTCCCAAATTTCTAAATATATTGATGTATCACGTTGTCGATATTGATGTATCACGTTGTCGATTCTGTGTATAAATGCCCACAGTAAGAAAGTAGTAGTAGATCATCCGCCTCCATGTTGGGAGATCTGGCATCAAACTTGGATCTGGTAATACCAAAGACTAAAAATGGTCACTTGTTCTGCATTGATTGACACTCAGCGCTGAGAGTTTAGAGCTGGGAAACAGGACTGGTTGGTCCGGTGTCAGTATAATGTGATTGGTTGTGTTATCATGTCTGGTGTATTCGGTATGAGACTTCCGTGGCGGCTGCACTTTGGCCTCATGGATTCTCCTTACTACAAGAAGACACGATGTATTCCTCGTTGTCATGTGACTGAAAAATTGTTAAGTGCGACGTAGAACCCCAAGCGTAGATATATCAAGGGAAAGTGACGTGCTTGTTGCGTGACCAAACCGTTTGCTTTTTCACATGTATTGCTTGATGTGGTTGTCATTTCGGGCGAGTGTTGACCACGTGGTCCAGATGATAATCTCCTTATCGTTAGGGCAGGTTAGGTGTTGCTTCAGTCCTTCTGTTTTGGGGACATGGACTGTCGTACATGACGTTTACTGGATATCAGTTCCCATCCATCGGTATTTTGATCTTCCTGAGGAAATCTGTGAGTCACACATGCTGGTTTAATTGCACAAATGGCTTCCTCTTCCCGGGAAACTGACCATCACCATAAATGGTATGCATAAACTATTCTTGAGTATGGCACTAAGCCTAATTTAGCTCCTAAAGCAGCGATGCTCGGTTATGCCACGTTACTTCAGTTTAATTCAGTGTAATCACGCTTTGGGATGTAAACAGCTACATTAGAACTCTCCTCTTAGCAGTGCATTGTACGAACACTATAAAGCATGTACACGAAAATGTGTCAAATGGAAGTAAATCAGTCTTTGGACTGTTTCTGAGGAACTGTTTTTGACGAAGATGAACGATTTTCAATATGACATACAGCACATATATAACCCTTTTCACTCGCAGATTGTTAGCTTTACAATTTTAAAAGTTTCCTGTCGCATACACTGCAAATATGAGAGAAGTTGCGGTTTTCACAATTTGCGACAAAAGTGTATATCACAGGAATTAAATAAGACCAAATTCGTGATGAACAGGTCAAACAATGTTAGGTCAGATGTATACCATCTTGAAATTCAATTTTTGATGTGTTTTCACCTGACATAACTTCCGCCGTATCAGCTAAAACCTAAATTTGCTTATTACTCTTTTTCTTTCCATATGGCTTTCAAGTGAAGCAAATTTCAAGTCAATCGGACATGGGGTTCTTGAGAAAATGATTCAACGACTATGTCTAGTGCCTGTGTCTAATTCCAAACAAACCGGGGTTAGGAGCTGTATACACATCGTGTTGAATTAGATCCCCACTTTGGACATATGAATGGTTGCAAAAGCGCAACTGAGATTAATATTTTGTCACTGACAACTTAAATTCTAGCATGGTACACGGTTTGAATACTGATTTCACTCAGTCGCCAGGAACATACTGTGCGTCTTTCCTACATTATTGAAAACTGGTGACTGGTTCTCTGGTGTTCTTTGGTGAACTGTGCTATCCGTCCTTTTTATAAATTGGCCTTGCGATTAATGAGCCGGAATGTCCTTATTGTTTGGTGGCTGTGATACGAATGTCTGTTTCGATCCATAGATTCGAATGTTTTCATATTAAAAAAACATGGCCGCAAGGCCACGTGACTCAAGACGCACATTTTTACTCGCTAAAGTTCATTTCCAGGTTTACTACATACCAAAGTTTTATCCACTTCTGTTTCAGTTAAAGAAGTGTTCAATTAATAAAATGCAAAAAGTGCGATTTATTTTTGGCATGTTTTACTTCTGGTTTGCAGACGTCACTTCCGGCTATGTAAAATTTGTTTTCTTCCCTTTTGATGGTGTTAGGAGTCAACACTACGTCTCTGGCTTCATTTGTTATAGAGAAACACTTATTTCCTATTTCGAGGATGTCTCTTTGGGTTTTCCAAAAAACTGCGTATTCGGAATCAATGTTTAAAACTGCATCAGACAGACAATTTAGCACAGTGAAATTCTCAATAGTGTAGAAATTATTGGCCCAAAAAACCCCTCGTTTTTTGGCCACATATTTTTGCCCATTATCGACCTTCTACAATATTCAACCCAAAATACCCGCTTTACCAAATTGGACAATTGTAATCTTTGTGCAATTGCAGTTTTTTCTTTGCTCAGCTCAATCGCATCAGATGCTCTGGAGAGGATTCTTTTCGTTTTGCACAAAATCCAAGCACGTGACCAAAAGTTTCCAAAAGTTAAGGTGCCCAGTTGTTCAAATTTAGCTTAGGGCTTAAGCCCGCTAATTAGCATTAGCTCAGATTAAATTTGGTGTGATCTACTTTGTATTGCGATGAGACTGGTACTAAAATTTTGGCTTAACTTTAATACACGTTTGAACATTTGGCCCCAGGTCCTCAATTAAAACATACCGACGTTTCATAAATGTCCCAGAGGCAGTTTTCTAAAAAAAAAAAAAACGCTCCACAGTTTTAGTGAGAATAATAATAATCGGGGGAGATACAATGGGGACTCACGACAGAATGGATTCAAGTTTATATTCACAAGCTTGTATGCTTCTTCCATTTGCGACCCAGTGTCTGATACAGTAGAGACGTCGAATGTTTCAGCCTTGCTGTAAAAATGGCTGTCAGCTGCCTAGCAAACTAATCTTCGGCATGTTTGTTGATGATTGCTTTACAGGACTGATGAAGAGCTACCGAAAACAAGTTTTCACATGAGGCTATACAAGGAAGTAATGGAGAATCTGGAGGAATGGTTGAAGGAAGTTTCTGCCTCGCCTCTGTATGTAAACTCCCGATCTGAAAACAGTGTCACGTATGGGGGTGACAGCTCGAAAGGTGCTGAATTAATAGCAGATGTTCACAAAAATAACCAATTCACTGTACTCAACATTCTTCTACCGCGACAAACCGATAGTATCTTTTCTAAACAAGTATGTATTGTTAAAAAGGTAGATGCTTTTCCAGTTTCTGTTGATATTTGTCGAAAACAAATATTATCAGAAATGTGCTTGTCATGTGTTACTGTGTTAATGAAAGAAACATTCCTTTATTGTACATTGGAGTTTCGAAGATGAAGTTCATAAAAGCAGATGACACAAGCTTAGTGATTGAGAACAATGGCTGTACGGTCAGACTTGAGGATGGTTCTGCCAGATACGGTACTGCGTGGACAGACTGTTGTGTGCAGACAGGATGTAATACTTGCCATTTCTGGCAACTCCAGACCTCTGTTAATCCTTCTGCACAACAGCCTGAGACATGCATGTACATGTGTACAGCTGGTGAGGCACAAGAAGGCTCTTCCTTTGCTGATGAAGCTGGTGTGAAGCGTTGGTGGAGTGGGATTCACGAGGGGAAAGATGAATCCCACTTTGCCAGTAAATGCGGAGAAGTGAATGAATGTTATACATATGGGATGCACTTAAAAGGCTCGTACGCACTGGAGCTCTGTCTGCAGTGTGGAAAGCGAAGACTTACAGTTGTTGTCTGTGTACAAAATACCGTAATACTTACCACTGACAGCGTGGATGTGTTCAAACTTCCTGTTCCAGTAGTGGATATTGATATCTGGTAACAGTTGACTCGGTGTCGCCACCAAGTGTCCCGTGGTGGACAGTGTGCAGCTAATACGATGTCGAGTACAGGGCAATATTGCCATGGGCCTGAAGACCAGCTAGTGTATGAAGTCTGGATGGAAGTCAGGCGCGTTACCAGTGGCGGGGATGACGTTTATTCGGGAAACTTCCCAGATATGGCCCATATTACGTTGTAATTATGGCAATGTCCCTGTCAGACATTATATCATTCTCCCCCCCCCCCTTTCAATCCTTATTTTTTTCATGGAAAGAACTTCATTTACCGTATCAGTTGACGCTGTACTTAATATGTGAAAACACTGCAGCTAATGCCCTGCCTATTAAGTTTCATTGTGGAAGCTTATGAGACTTATTGTCTGGGACACCAAAATATTAAACAAAGTGGATTTTTGCCATGTAGTCCTATACAGTATCTGATCTACACTTAAAACCGGTACATGACGTAGTTTCAGTTATATGGCCGGACAACATGGTTTCCCTGACAGTTACATGGTAAGACGCATCGGTTTCCCTATTGTGTACATGATAAGATGCCCTGGTTTCCCTTTTAGTAACATAGCTAGATACATTGGATTCTTAGTCGGTTACATGGCTAGGCGCATTAGTTACCCTTTAGTAACACGACTGGACGCGCTGGTTTCCCAGTCGGTTACATGACTAGCCTTATTCGTTTCCCTTTTAATCATGTTTAAGGTGCGCTAGTTTTCTTGTCAGCTACATGGCTAAACAGAAAAGCTTCCCTGTCATTTATAGGGCTAGATACACTGGATTGACCGTCACAAATATGGCTAGCAACAGCGTAATGATTTCCCAGACACTTTCACGGTTAGGCGTTTCAATGTTATGGTTTCATGGTTTCCCTTTCATTAAATAGGGGCTTTATACGATGGTTTCCCTATCAGTTACATCATATATAGAATAGTTTCCCTGTCAATTGCTTGGCTAGATGTACCGGTTTCCCTTTCATTCATGCGACGTACAGTTAACGCAAGGCTTGCTCAATGGGTTACAAGACTGAATGCAATGATTTCCCGCGGACGCACTGGCTTCCCCTTTACTCAATGGTTAACCGCGGAAGAAATGGCTTTCCCCTGACGCAAAAGTTTCCCGCTAGTGCAATGATTCCCCTGCTCACACATTTTCTTCACACATAACACTGAATTTTACCGGATAATTACAGTATTCATTCAGAGGACACAGAGCATAAAACAAATCTTGACAATATATTGTGGAGGATAATGTCAACTCATCTCACGTGGGTATAAAGTATAAAAGTCAACTCACATGGGTATAGAGAATAAGTCAACTCACATGGGTATAGAGAATATGTCAACTCATCTCACGTGGGTATAAAGTATGAAAGTCAACTCACATGGGTATAGAGAATATGTCAACTCATCTCACGTGGGTATAAAGTATGAAAGTCAACTCACATGGGTTTAGAGAATATGTCAACTCACATGGGTATAGAGAATATGTCAACTCACATGGGTATAGAGAATAAAAGTCAACTCACATGGGTTTAGAGAATATGTCAACTCACATGGGTATAGAGAATATGTCAACTCACATGGGTATAGAGAATAAAAGTCAACTCACATGGGTATAGAGAATAAAAGTCAACTCACATGGGTATAGAGAATAAAAGTCAACTCACATGGATATAGGGAATAAAAGTCAACTCATATGGGTATAGAGAATATGTCAACTCACATGGGTATAGAGAATATGTCAACTCACGTGGGTATAGAGAATATGTCAACTCATATGGGTATAGAGAATATGTCAACTCACATGGGTATAGAGAATAAAAGTCAACTCACATGGATATAGGGAATAAAAGTCAACTCATATGGGTATAGAGAATATGTCAACTCATATGGGTATAGAGAATATGTCAACTCATATGGGTATAGAGAATATGTCAACTCACATGGGTATAGAGAATAAAAGTCAACTCACATGGGTATAGAGAATATGTCAACTCACATGGGTATAGAGAATAAAAGTCAACTCACATGGGTATAGAGAATAAAAGTCAACTCACATGGGTATAGAGAATAAAAGTCAACTCACATGGGTATAGAGAATAAAAGTCAACTCACATGGATATAGGGAATAAAAGTCAACTCATATGGGTATAGAGAATATGTCAACTCACATGGGTATAGAGAATATGTCAACTCACGTGGGTATAGAGAATATGTCAACTCATATGGGTATAGAGAATATGTCAACTCACATGGGTATAGAGAATAAAAGTCAACTCACATGGATATAGGGAATAAAAGTCAACTCATATGGGTATAGAGAATATGTCAACTCATATGGGTATAGAGAATATGTCAACTCATATGGGTATAGAGAATATGTCAACTCACATGGGTATAGAGAATAAAAGTCAACTCACGTGGGTATGGAGAATATGTCAACTCACATGGGTATAGAGAATATGTCAACTCATATGGGTATAGAGAATATGTCAACTCACATGGATATAGGGAATAAAAGTCAACTCATATGGGTATAGAGAATATGTCAACTCATATGGGTATAGAGAATATGTCAACTCACATGGGTATAGAGAATATGTCAACTCACATGGGTATAGAGAATATGTCAACTCACATGGGTATAGAGAATAAAAGTCAACTCACGTGGGTATAGAGAATATGTCAACTCACATGGGTATAGAGAATATATCAACTCACATGGGTATAAAGTATAAAAGCCAACTCACATGGGTATAGAGAATAAAAGTCAACTCACATGGGTATAGGGAATAAAAGTCAACTCACATGGATATAAAGTATAAAAGCCAACTCACATGGGTATAGAGAATAAAAGTCAACTCACGTGGGTATGGAGAATATGTCAACTCACATGGGTATAGAGAATATGTCAACTCACATGGGTATAGAGAATAAAAGTCAACTCACATGGGTATAAAGTATAAAAGCCAACTCACATGGGTATAGAGAATAAAAGTCAACTCACGTGGGTATAGAGAATATGTCAACTCACATGGGTATAGAGAATATGTCAACTCACATGGGTATAGAGAATAAAAGTCAACTCACATGGGTATAGAGAATAAAAGTCAACTCACGTGGGTATGGAGAATATGTCAACTCACATGGGTATAGAGAATATGTCAACTCACATGGGTATAGAGAATAAAAGTCAACTCACATGGGTATAAAGTATAAAAGCCAACTCACATGGGTATAGAGAATAAAAGTCAACTCACGTGGGTATAGAGAATATGTCAACTCACATGGGTATAGAGAATATGTCAACTCACGTGGGTATAGAGAGTATGTCAACTCACATGGGTATAGAGAATATGTCAACTCACGTGGGTATAGAGAATATGTCAACTCATATGGGTATAGAGAATATGTCAACTCACATGGGTATAGAGAATATGTCAACTCACATGGGTATAGAGAATATGTCAACTCACATGGGTATAGAGAATAAAAGTCAACTCACGTGGGTATAGAGAATATGTCAACTCACATGGGTATAGAGAATATGTCAACTCACATGGGTATAAAGTATAAAAGCCAACTCACATGGGTATAGAGAATAAAAGTCAACTCACATGGGTATGGAGAATATGTCAACTCACATGGGTATAGAGAATATGTCAACTCACATGGGTATAGGGAATAAAAGTCAACTCACATGGATATAAAGTATAAAAGCCAACTCACATGGGTATAGAGAATAAAAGTCAACTCACGTGGGTATGGAGAATATGTCAACTCACATGGGTATAGAGAATATGTCAACTCACATGGGTATAGAGAATAAAAGTCAACTCACATGGGTATAAAGTATAAAAGCCAACTCACATGGGTATAGAGAATAAAAGTCAACTCACGTGGGTATAGAGAATATGTCAACTCACATGGGTATAGAGAATATGTCAACTCACATGGGTATAGAGAATAAAAGTCAACTCACATGGGTATAGAGAATAAAAGTCAACTCACGGGGGTATAAAGAATAAAAGTCAACTCACATGGGTATAGAGAATATGTCAACTCACATGGGTATAATGTATAAAAGCCAACTCACATGGATATAGAGAATAAAAGCCAACTCACGTGGGTGTAAAAAATAAAATTCAACTCACATGGGCATCAAGAACAAGTCAACTCACAGGGCAATATCGAAAAAAGTCAACTCACATGGGTATAGAGAATAAAAGCCAACTCACACGGGTATAGAGAACAAAAGTCAACTCACAAAGCAATAACGAATAAAAGTCAACTCACGTGGGTATAGAGATCAAAAGTCAACTCATATGGGTATAGGGAATGAATTCAACTCACACGGGTATAAAAAATAACAATTAACTCACATGGGTATGAAAAACAAAAGTCAGCTCACATGGGTATAAAGAGTAAAAGTCAGCTCACGTGGGTATAAAGAATAAAAGTCAACCCACGTGGGTATATAAAACAAAAACCATCTCACATGGGTATAGATAATATAAGTCAACTCACATGGGTATACAGAACAAAAGCCAACTCACTACAGTATAGAGAACAAAAGACAACTCACATGGCAATAACGAATAAAAGTCCACTCACGTGGGTATAAAGAATAAAATTCAACTCACGTGGGTATAAAAAACAAAGGTCAACTCACGCGAGTATTAAAAATAACAATTAACTCACATGGCAATAACGAATAAAAGCCAACTCACATGGATATAGAGAAAAAGAGTCAACTCACATGGGCATAAAGAACAAATGTCAACTCACAGGGCAATAACGAAAAAAGTCAACTTACATGGGTATAGAGAATAAAAGTCAACCCACATGGGCATAAAGAACAAAAATCAACTCACATAGCAATAACGAATAAAAGTCAACTCACGTGGGTATAGAGAACAAAAGTCAACTCATATGGGTATAGAGAATGAAGTCAACTCACGTGGGTATGAAAAATAACAATTAACTCACATGGGTATAAAAAATAAAAGTCAAATTACGTATGTAGTAATAAAAGTCAGCTCACGTGGGTATAAAGAATAAAAGTCAACTCACGTGGGTATAAGAAACAAAAGTCAGCTCATGCAGGTATGAAAAATGAAAATTAACTCACATGGGTATGAAAAATAAAAGTCAGCTCACGTGGGTAAAAGGAATAAAAGTCAATTCACATGGGTATAGAGAATAAAAGTCAACTCACGTAGGTATAAAAAATAAAAGTCAACTCACGTGGGTATAAAAAACAAAGGTCAACTCACGCGGGTATGAAAAATAACAATTAACTCACATGGGTGTTAAAAATATAAGTCAAATTACGTGGGTATAAAGAATACAAGTCAACTCACATGGGTTTAAAGTATAAAAGCCAACTCACATGGGTATAGAGAATAAAAGTCAAGTCACGTGGTTATAGAGAAAAAAATCAACTCACGTGGGTATAAAGTATAAAAGCCAACTCACATGGATATAGAGAAAAAAAGTCAACTCACATGGGTATAAAGAACAAAAGTCAACTTACAGGGCAATATCGAAAAAAGTCAACTCACATGGGTATAGAGAATAAAAGCCAACTCACATGGGCATAAAGAACAAAAGTCAACTCACAGGGCAATAACGAAAAAAGTCAACTCACATGGGTATAGAGAATAAAAGCCAACTCACATGGGTATAGAGAAAAAAGGTGAACTTACATGGGTATAGAGAATAAAAGTCAACTTACGTGGGTATAGAGAACAAAAGTCAACTCATATGGGTATAGGGAATGAAGTCAATTCACGCGGGTATGAAAAATAACAATTAACTCACATGGGTATAAAAAATAAAAGTCAAATTACGTGGGTATAAATAATAAAAGTCAGCTCACGTGGGTATAAAGAATTAAAGTCAACTCTCGTGGGTATAAGAAACAAAAGTCAACTCATGCGGGTATGAAAAGTGAAAATTAACTCACATGAGTATAAAAAAATAGTAAAATTACGTGGGTATAAAGAGTAAAAGTCATCTCACGTGGGTATAAAGAATAAAAGTCAGCTCACGTGGGTATAAAGAATAAAAGTTAACTCACATGGGTATAAAAAATAAAAGTCAACTCACGTGGGTATAAAGAATAAAAGTCAACTCACGTGGGTATAAAAAACAAAGGTCAACTCACGCGGGTATGAAAGATAACAATTAACTCACATGGGTATGAAAAACAAAAGTCAACTCACGTGGGTATGAAAAATAAAAATAAACTTACATGGGTATGAAAAATAAAAGTCAGCTCACGTGGGTATAAAGAATAAAAGTCAAATTACGTGGGTATAAATAATAAAAGTGAACCTACATGGGTATAAAGCACAAAAGTCAACTCACACGGGTATAAAGAACAAAAAGTCAATTCACATGGGTATAAAGAATAAAAATCAACTCACATGAACATAAAAAAAGTCAACTCACATGGACATAAAGAACAAAAGTCAACTCACATCGGTATAAAGAACAAAAGCCAACTCACATGGGTATAAAGAATATAAGTCAACTCACATCGGTATAAAGTATAAAAGCCAACTCACATGGGTATAAATAACAAAAGTGAACTCACATGGGTATAAGAAACAAAAGTCAACTCATATGGGTATAGAGAATGAAGTCAACTCACGCGGGTATGAAAAATAACAAATAACTTACATGGGTATGAAAAATAAGAGTCAGCTTACATGGATATAGAGAATAAAAGTCAGCTGACGTGGGTATAAAGAATAAAAGTCAACTCACATGGGTATAAAGAATAAAAATCAACTCATGCGGGTATGAAAAATAAAAATTAACTCACATGGGTATGAAAAATAAAAGTCAGTATACGTGGGTATAAACAATAAAAGTCAACTTACATGGGTATAAAGAATAAAAGTTAACTCACGTCTGTATAAAGAATAAAAGCCAACTCACGTGGATATAAAAAACAAGTTATCTGACGCGGGTATGAAAAATAAAAAATAAACTCACATGGGTATAAAGAATAAAAGTCAAATTACGTGGGTATAAAGAATAAAAGTCAAATTACGTGGGTATAAAAAATAAAAGTCAACTCACGTGGGTATAAAGAAGAAAAGTCAACTCACGTGGGTATAAAGAAGAAAAGTCAACTCACGTGGGTATGAAAAATAAAAACAAAAACTCCAATGGGTATGAAATATAAAGGTCAGCTAACGTGGGTATAAAGAATAAAAGTCAGATTAAGTAAGTATAAAGAGCAAAAGTCAACTCACTTGGGTATAAAGAACAAAAGCCAACTTATATGGGTATAAAGAACAAAAGTCAACTCACATGGGAATAAATAACAAAGGTCAACTTACATGGGTATAAGAAACAAAAGTCAACTCATATGGGTATAGAGAATGAAGACAACTCACGCGGGTATGAAAAATAACAATTAACTCACATGGGTATGAAAAATAAAAGTCAACTCACATGGGTATAAAGTATAAAATTCAACTCACATGGCAATAACGAATAAAAGTCAACTCACATGGATATAAAGTATCAAATCCAACTCACATGGGTATAGAGAATAAAAGTCAACTCACATGCGTATAAAAATTGAAGTCAACTCAGGTGGGTATAAAGAAAAGTCAACTTACATGGGTATAAAGAAGAAAGTCAACTCACATGGGTAAGAAGAATAAAAATAAAAAAGTAAAGTAAACCCTTTAAGTTAATTCTAAGGAGCGTAAAACATGTTTGATCCAGATGTTTATCGTCTCTCTCTCCTGGCAATATGTATGTCATATAAACATGTGTCATGCTGGTGAGTGTCTACCCTAACAAACGGGACATGGTGTCCCAGCTAACACTGATATGTACTAAATACACGTGGTTCACCCTATCAGACCTATATAGTGTTATATGAAGTCAAAATGTAACAATTTTGTCATATCTAGATTTGGACCCTAAAGAAAAAATAAAACAAAACAAAAAAAAAAAAAAAGAACAACAAAACAAAACAAGAAACAAACAAAAACGAAAAGACTGACGCCATGTCTCATATTCTATTTTATTCATGCTCCAAATAAATAAGTAAATACGGACAAGATTTGAATACATCTATATATTCCACATTTATCAGACAAGAGATTGTTCAAACAATTAATACCAGGGAGCTGTAACAACGCTTAACAGAGACTTTTAGTTAGAAGTTACAAGTTCACCTTGTAACTTCTAACTTTAGACTAGAGTAGGTAAACGGATTGCACTTTGAAGTTACATGTTGCAACTCGTAACTTTAGATTAAAGGTCTCTAATGACATCAGAAGTAGGACGAAAAATACAGTATAAACGCGCACATCTGAACCCGGCTCGTTCAAAACTCTAGTCCACCTTGGTCCATTTTAAAAAGATTAACATGGACTCACGATTCTAAGCACACACTTTGCATAGTTAGTTGTGTATCTGGGTTTGATAGCCTGTTAGGCCACAAGATGTTTTAATCAGACACTCTCCACCTTTAACAAAGCTAGTACATACACCACGTTGTTCTCATCATAACACCACTGCAAATATTTATTTATTTATTTAATTGGTGTTTTACGCCGTACTCAAGAATATTTTACTTATACGACGGCGGCCAGCATTATGGTGGGAGGAAGCCGGACAGAGCACAGGGGAAACCAAGTAAGGGGACGGCTTCTTCACCCTATGCTGTTATTGTCCTAAATGTAGGTCAAAAGCCCCGTTACAACATCCATGTAGTTGGTAAAATCTTGATATAATTGTTCAAGAAATTGGCTGTTTTCACAAATTCCTATGTCTGCGTGGAGAATGATTGAAACACATCATACTCCTTAATGAAATTATTGTTTTACTTAGGCCAGTACAATAATGCACAGGCTACAACCTCCACACGTGCCGACAATACGAAGGCTATCCTGGTGACTGATCAACAGAAGTATAAGCTTTCAATGGCCAATTCCCGGCTATTTATTAACAAATCAGCAGTCTGTGTTGTCTTTTCAGCCAACGTTTCAACGTCTAACAAAGGGCCGTTTCCACTGAGAACGATAATCGCAGCGATTCCCGCAACGGTTCCCGCCGCGGCACCGGCAGTGGGTCACTTCTAATGTAAATAAGTACAACTGCCTCCCATGAAATCGCAGGAGGAATCGCAATGTAAACAGCCGCAGCGTTTTCCGCATCCAGTCACCACCTCGGCTGATTTCACTGCGTTTTCCGTTGGATCTATTGGTTTGATTATCTGGTAGAAATTGTCGCGCATTTAGTACGGGCAAATGTACATTATTTATTCTGTGTATCTAGAAACATCACAAAGTGAAAGATGGCGCAAAAATTTTGGAAGTTGAAAAATTTCAGTGCTCTTTGATTTGGAAGTTGAAAAAAACTCAGTCCTCTTTGACAAGGCGAATCAGAGGTATTGTTGAGGTAGCTTGTAGAAATCGGCTTTTCCTGCGCTGTGATTGTGATTTTACCGCGGTGTGGAAACACTTCACCACGGGTTAAACGATGTGGGAGCCGCGTTTAGAAGCGCAGCGGTTCTGGTGAAAACGGCCCTTAACGATGTAAAAGTGGTCATTAGAATCAGCCATGGATCGCGTAACGTGTTGTATAAAACCCTGTCACAGTGGGATAGGTATGGTTGACGGAGGGCTATCTTTATTTCTTCCCTATTTCGCGGTAATCTCCGTATACACTACGGGGATTTCTTGGTAACATAAGTTCAGCGCTGGAATATGACTGACCGTCTGTGCTGACGTTGGAGTACATGGCGCGCGCTGCACTCCGTGACGTGGCAGTCACGTGTGATGACGTCACATCCTCCCCGAGGTCTAGATAACCACACAGACCTGTTAATGTATCTTCCAGTTGCTTCGCAATGTCTAAAAAAGGGGGACGACTTTTCGGGTTTTCGTCCCAACAGTTCATCATCAGCTGATACCTGGTAACAGAACATAAATTTAAGTTATTACACTGAAAATTAGTACTTGTTTCTAGTAATTAGATAGTAACAGTAATTTATTTGATTTAATTGATATTTTACGCTATATATACATATTTATATATTTATATATATAATATTTCATTTATACAAGGGCGGACAGCATTATGGTGGGAGGAAACCGTCTGAGCCCTGGAAAACCCACGGCCATCTGCAGGTTTCTGCAGACCTTCCCACATACAGCCGGAAAGGAAGCCAGCATGAGCTGAACTTGAAATCCCAGCAACCGCATTTGTGAGTCATTAAGTTCCCTCGCCCGCCAAGCCCCTCCCCCCTCCTTTGAGATAAGTGGATATCATCTAAAAGTGCTATAAGTATCTTCTTAATGTCACTTGCAACATACCAAAACCGAGTACCTGTACTACATGGCCTAAGATATGCTCTTTTCAACGATGAGACCAATGCTTCAAGCAATCTTCATGTAAGTGAATGTTATAAACAAGCAATCGCCACGTAACAGAAGTATATCAACAAGAAGATGTAGCCGCCCATTAGCTCATGTGCAAAGGATTGGCGTATGTGCGTAAAATGACGGTCTCTGGGAGAAGCGACACCTGGTGTTAAAAAAGTAAGCTGATAACGTGAGCAGCTCAGTGTGGAATCCTGTGTGAATAATTGCAAACTCACACAACCTTATTTGTAACTCTGTAATCCCGGACGCAAAATACAGAAATCCTAGTGACCTATAATTTACATGTTGTCTGCCACGAAGGTTTATGATACAGGCCATGCTACATTTAGGCTTACCATCAGAACTGTTTCTCCTAATTCAGGCCATGCTACATTTAGGTTTACGTTCAGAACTGTTTCTCCTAGTACAGGCCATGCTACATTTAGGTTTACAATCAGAACTTTTTCTCCTAATTCAGACCATGCTACATTTAGGTTTACAATCAGAACTTTTTTTCTCCTAATTCAGGCCATGCTACATTTAGGTTTACAATCAGAACTGTTTTTCCTAGTACAGGCCATACTACATTTAGGTTTACAATCAGAACTTTTTCTCCTAAGTCAGGCCATGCTACATTTAGGTTTACAATCAGAACTTTTTCTCCTAACTCAGGCCATGCTTTATTTAGGTTTACAATCAGAACTGTTTCTCCTAGTACAGGCCATGCTACATTAGATTTACAATCAGAACTGTTTCTCCTAGTACAGGCCATGCTACATTTAGGTTTACAATCAGAACTTTTTCTCCTAATTCAGGCCATGCTACATTTAGGTTTACGTTCAGAACTGTTTCTCCTAATTCAGACCATGCTACAGTTAGGTTTACAATCAGAACTTTTTCTCCTAGTACAGGCCATGCTACATTTAGGTTTACAATCAGAACTGTTCTCCTAGTACAGGCCATGCTTCATTTAGGTTTACAATCAGAACTGTTTCTCCTAGTACAGGCCATGCTACATTTAGGTTTACAATAAGAACCGTTTCTCCTAATTCAGGCCATGATACATTTAGGTTTACAATCAGAACTGTTCTCCTAGTACAGGCCATGCTACATTTAGGTTCACAATCAGAACTTTTTTTCCTAATTCAGGCCATGCTTCATTTAGGTTTACGTTCAAAACTGTTTCTCCTAATTCAGACCATGCTACATTTAGGTTTACAATCAGAACTGTTTCTCCTAATTCAGGCCATGCTACATTTAGGTTTACAGTCAGAACTGTTTCTCCTAGGCGTGTTTGCTTGATTGTTTTCTTCCATGATCCAATAGCCATTTCAAAACCTGAAAAAGGCATAACTTCAAATGAGCTTCGTTGGTTCCGAGCACCTGCGCCGTATATAGCGTAAAATAGCCTGAAAATACGAAAATACATAGATACAATGGCGTACGCAAATGAACGACACTCAAACAACAAGCTAGCTGCCTCAAGCGATATAAATACCAATGATATGAAGAAGAGATGGGTATATGACAAAAAGTAATACCGAGCAATGGGTGTATGACATATAGTAATACCGAGCAATGGGTACGTGGCAATTAGTAATACCGAGCAATGGGTGTATGACAATTAGTAATACGGAGCAATGGGTACATAGCAATTAGTAATACGGAGCAATGGGTACATAGCAATTAGTAATACCGAGCAATGGGTATGTGACAATAAGTAATACCGAGCAATGGGTACATTAAAATTAGTAATACCGAGCAATGGGTACATAGCAATTAGTAATACCGTGCAATGAGTACATAGCAATTAGTAATACCGAGCAATGGGTACATGGCAATTAGTAATATCGAGTAATGGGAAATGACAATTAGTAATACCGAGCAATGGGTACATTAAATTTAGTAATACCGAGCATTTTTGTCTGCCGTTTTATCTGACTATCGAATAAAAGAAATCTTGAGCCACACAATTACAGTAGCTTACAATGTGCCATGTTTGATTTTGTATTCTGCATCGGTAATCTCTATCCGAATTTCCTGACAGAAAACACTAGAAGAAAAGAATGTGCAAAACATTCTTCTCTGGCCTAATTAAAAATTTGAGCATCTCTGTTAGGAGTGGGTTACTTACAGCCCATCGGTGCAGACATCCGGTTTTGTTAGCCTGTCACCATTTTCCAGGTAGCCAAGGATCTGATAGTTCTCTAGATCAGGGTAAGGCACTTTCCCCAGGGTGAGGATCTCCCAAACCGTCACCGCGAATGACCACTGGGGGACAGAGGAATGTGCTTTTTTAATTTAATATACATTGATGTAAAGCATTAATAATTCTGGTAAAATGTGTATTCCGAGGTTGACACTGTAGCCCCAAAATATACAGATTTAAGCAAACGTTGATATCGAAAATCGGAATAATCCTGAGCAAGTGTCCTTGAGTACGTAATACGTCATGATTCAGTTACACGTCGATTTGAATTCGCCAAAATGCGTTTTAAAATAAATAATTCATTAGTTTTTTACTGTGCCTTTTTGCATGCTGCAGTTTAATATTCAACTCAACACTAACTTCTTTTCTGACCTTGTACACATCGGGATGGTTAGCCCAACTCTGTGAACCGTGTTTTGTCCATCGAAAAAGTTTAGTTTTTAAAAGCGTGGGGAATTACTTATGTAGGTTCCACGGATTTTAGGCAACTTTTTTCTGGCCATAGTTCTCTATGGATTGACCATTGTTATTAGAACAGTCTATATCCCTGAAACACGTCTTATCGCATCGGTGAAAATCACTCCATGGATTGGGGTCGCCATGTAAACTAAGTTATGCATGTACGTAACTTAACATTAATTTTGTCTCAGCCGATACACAGAGAGATCTATAATATTCATATGAAGGCTGATCAACCAGTCTTAGAACAGTGAGGTCACAGGCTCGAATCCGGACACAAATCTATGAAAACGCTGGCACTGCTTCTCCTTAATCGTCCGAGGGGCCGCACTGCACACGTAAGTCACATTCACTGCTTTTAACATAGAGCCGGAGATATTTTAGTTTGCTATTTATCAATACGGAGAAAGCTGTACTTTCAAATATTTTTTTGAATATTTCGTTCAAAGGCTATATATTTTCTAAAAATGGCAGTAAATCAAGTATTTTTCTTTATTTTTATCAGTTGCTTGAAATAAAACAGTGCGTATAAATTGGTAGCGGCGCAGAGTTAAATGTTATCTTAATCAAAAGTTTGTGCCCAGTTTAGACGGCCAGTTTAATACGTTGTTATTTTTATGCCAGACCAACTATGAAGGAAAACGCTCATTTCCAAACTAAAAAAGTCCGCGGTGTAAATTTATTTATCCCTTTATCAAATTTAGGCCGCACTCAATAATTTTTCACTTACACGACGGCAGCCGCATTATAGTGGGAGGAAACAACCATATGTGATGTATATCACCAGACGTGTACTTCGAATGTTGTCATTTTAAGAATGACACTCTGTATCATTTAGTATTAAACACTACTTACAATGTCCGAGTAAGTGGTAAAGACTCGGTCTTGAAGACTCTCCAGAGCCATCCATTTAATCGGCAGCAGTTTGTTCCTGTCTTGTCTGTAGTAGCTGCTGCAGTAAATATCCCGGGTCAATCCGAAGTCGGCCACTTTAGCCACCATGTTACCGTCCAGCCTGTCAACATTTTGTTTATTTTCCTGTTATTTCATTCCGCATCATAGAATATGCCATACGGCATCTTAAATGATTTTTTGTGGAATAAAGCAGTGCTTGAACAAAGCCAGAAGGGGTCACAACAATCAGGCTTTAATTTAATATATTTATTTCATTGTAATGTTAGATGTGCGATGCCGGCCAGCATTACGAGGAGGAAGCCAGCTTGAACTATAGTCTATTTCATTTAGCCAGTTGCCTGTATTCAGCTGTCCGTAAAATCAGTCTTAGTCGCTGTCAAAATTGTCTTTGGTCTTTGACGCGTAATAACACAAGCTCTACGCATCGATATGAAGTCTCTATTCTTGCAAAGAAAAGAACTCATTGTCTTGTGTGACGTCATAATTATTTAAAAAACAGACAGTGGCATGCTGGATATTGGGCGGATTTCAGTGTTTGATGGAGGGAGGGTGACACCAGTTACCTAATCTGCTATTGACTTTAATCTATACCCTGTTTCCGACACTGCCATATTTGCCATTGTTGAAGTCACCAGAAGCCACAGAGGACCTTTGCTGTAATCTGAGAATGGCACACTCAGGCATGATTAAAATCACGTCAACTTACATACAGTTCCTGGCTGCCAAATCCCTATGCACGAACTTCATCTGGGCCAGGTAGTTCATGCCTCGTGCGATGTGAAGACAGAACCCCAATAACTGAGGGAAGTCAGGCGCCTGTTTAAAACAATGATTCAGGTGTAAATGTTTGAAGGGAGTCGGACGCCTGTTTAAAATAATCATTCTGGAATAAACTATTAAAATTATAAACATATACATAGTTGAATGGTATTTAAATAAGCCCCTCCCATCTGCCTGATTTCATTTGCCAGTAGTCTGACCATTTCAGCATTTACGAATTCATTACTTATGTAACCATGACAGTATTTATCCCTAAATGGAAGAGCTATGTGTCAGCAGAAGAGGTGTGCACCAATGGCGTTATTACCTTGTCTGCTTCATCCTGATCATACCGGAAGTGACGTAAATAGGTTTTTAGGTCACCGTGTTCCATATAAGGAAGAACGATAATGGGTATATCCGTATCCTCTTGGATACAGACGCCTGTCAGGCCTAGCACGTTAGGATGGTTGAAATCCGACATGACCAAAGCCTCGTTCATAAAACCGTTGATGTCAGAATAGCCGCAATTTTCTAAAACAAACAGCGGAGCTACTTTGTGTACATTTTCAGTTTGACTTAGGGAGTGTAGAAAACAAAGAAGCCATAACTAAAGAAATAATTACAAATAACACCAAAAAGTGTCTATTGTCATATGTTGAAAGTAGATGTAAACACTCAGACTGGATACAGATACGAAATCCTGATTTGAAGTTGAACTCTAAGTGCAATGTTTAAAGTCTTTGGTATGACCCGACCCGGGATTGATCCCAGGGTCTCCCGTATAATTATGTACCTTTAAGGGTCTTGACAGCCACTTCCTTGGCGTGCAGTGGATTGTCATCGGGTTTGTAACGACCATAGTACACCGTCCCGAAGGCTCCTAGCATACAACAAAATCATGTCAACATCCAGCACTTCATTACAGTTCCAATCAAATCCAACGCCCTTGTTGGAGAGGGGCATTTTTCAGTAATCAATGTCCACAATTGTAACTTAAGTACAATACATAGTGATTAAAATAATATTATTTATTATAGTGTAATAATAATATATACTGACGTATAATAATCATAATATTATAATAATATTATATATTAATTTAATCATTAGATCGTAGGATTTTACGCTATAATAGAAAATTTTCCCCACTGGTTTATGTGTGCCAGTTCATGTAAGTCTTTATGACCAACTGGAAAACATTTCAATTCTACTTTGATGTTTTCATTTATGAGCAGTAGAAACGGGAACGCACCATACGGCTTTGGGTGAAGCTGTTGTGTGCCGTTGCACAGACAGGAGGGGGCTGACATACTCAGCTGTACCCAGAGCTCACCATTGAAATACATGAGTCCTACGTCATCAGTTTGCCCAAAAAGCCTCATCACAAAGGCAGAAATGATCAAGAGACTCCGCAGTGTGAACCTGAATGGTTTTAGGCAGGAATGGTTTCTCAGTTATTCGTGTTCAGTGATCAGCTGATATGTTTTGCGTGGGTAAAACACTAAAGCGTCGTGTGTCTTCACTATATTGATTTAACAGCACCTCTGCCCGACCAGGTGAACGGGAATCAATCAAAACATTTCACGATTGTTTGACATCTACATATGTGTAAATAAAATTAACTTTGTCAGGCACGCGCGATGTCGATATTTAAATCGGAGAGAGACCATAGCAGGGTTTTATTTTATCGACAGTTAAAATTCTACTACAAACAATCAGCTGAGTACATTGTGATGAATCTCCGCTAAAACCTTCACGCATCTCTACATAATCATATTGGATAGTCCGATAATGCTCTGGCGTTAGGTCCAGTCAAGGATGACCCCAAACTAATGCCAGAACGTGCTACGTTTGAAAATCTGATGCTCGGATGCATGATGACATTGGACTGTCATTGTGTTTATTCACCCTGTCCTGTTTTCTTGCCTTTTCCAGGATTATTAGTCTTGCAGATATACCATTGCCTGTCTTCGCCATCGAATTTTCAGAGTGCTGAAGTACATTTATATACACCCTACGTTGCACCTGGATTATAGTACCTGTTTTTGTATTTACCTATTTTTCTCATAGTAAGGGTATACGATCTTGTCGGCTAAAACTGCCTGTGGGGCCATCTGACAACAAGCTGTCAACGGCGGTCGAATGGCCGTTTGTGGAGTATAGTGTTCATTTAACACTCGGAAAGTATGTCACACATGGAAAAGTTTGGTATCAGCTTGCCAAAAGTTTATGGTTTATCCCGAGCACTCCGGTTTCAGCCAGCCACAAAACTGGTTGCCATCCAATATGCCAGAGTATGGCGTTAGACAGAAATTAAAGAAATAAAAATAAATTTTTTGTCATCGTTCCTCATATGCCTATTTGGCATGGATATGTAATTATCCGGGCATCTTTTCGTCTCCAAATTTCTATTTTGGCCAGTGAATGAAGACGGTCTGTTGTGGGGTATTTGCCATCATTTTTCATTCTCCATTTCCAGGCGACTGTCGGTATAGACGGCTATGTGATTGTTTTATATTGCACATACATGATTTGACTGTTGACTCCTACTCCGTACTTGTGTATCACAGGAGGCCGTGTATCATTGTTTGTAAATGTATTTGCCTACGTTTTCCTTCTTTGTCTTTGGTTTCCAGTTTACCCTGGGTATTAAGGCACCTGCATATAGCACATGGCGCATACCTACATGTACCCTTTCGCGTTTTCTCCATTTTGTCCGGATGTGTCACTGGGTTCTATTTATGTCCCGGATTTTACAGTGGGTTGCATATTGTGTGTTATAGGGCGGTTAATTGTTATTTAGAGGCCTAACTACAAATACCCTTTCTCCGCCATTTTGTCCTCTGTTTCCAGTTTGTCCGGATTAACAATGTGTTGCATATATATACCTACCTTTTCTTACCCTGTCCTCGATTTCCATTTTGTTCGGATTGATCTAAATCGTCCATATAGTTTGCTGTTTACATCTGTACCTACCTTTTCCTATCTTGTACCCGATTTCTAATTTACCCCGGGTGTATCAGCAGGTTGTATATACTATGTTCTGTATATTTATACCTACATTTTCCTATCTTGTCCCCGATTTCCAGTTTATCCGGGTGTATCAGCAGGTTGTATATAGTGTTGTGTATATCTGTACCTACCTTTTCCTATCTTGTCCCCGATTTCCAGTTTATCCGGGTGTATCAGCAGGTTGTATATAGTGTGTTGTGTATATCTGTACCTACCTTTTCCTATCTTGTCCCCGATTTCCAGTTTATCCGGGTGTATCAGCAGGTTGTATATACTATGTTCTGTATATCTGTACCTACCTTTTCCTATCTGGTCCCCGATTTCCAGTATATCCGGGTGTACCAGCAGGTTGTATTTTGTACGTTGTGTTTATCTGTACCTACCTTTTCCTATCTGGTCCCTGATTTCCAGTATATCCGGGTGTATCAGCAGGTTGTATATAGTGTGTTGTGTATATCTGTACCTACCTTTTCCTATCTTGTCCCCGATTTCCAGTTTATCCGGGTGTATCAGCAGGTTGTATATAGTGTGTTGTGTTTATCTGTACCTAACTTTTCCTATCTGGTCCCTGATTTCCAGTTTATCCGGGTGTACCAGCAGGTTGTATATAGTCTGTTGTGTATATCTGTACCTACCTTTTCCTATCTGGTCCCCGATTTCCAGTTTATCCGGGTGTACCAGCAGGTTGTATTTTGTACGTTGTGTATATCTGTACCTACCTTTTCCTATCTTGTCCCCGATTTCCAGTATATCCGGGTGTATCAGCAGGTTGTATATAGTGTGTTGTGTTTATCTGTACCCAGCTTTTCCTATCTTGTCCCTGATTTCCAGTTTATCCGGGTGTATCAGCAGGTTGTATATAGTGTGTTGTGTATATCTGTACCTACCTTTTCCTATCTGGTCCCCGATTTCCAGTTTATCCGGGTGTACCAGCAGGTTGTATTTTGTACGTTGTGTATATCTGTACCTACCTTTTTCTATCTGATCCCCGATTTCCAGTTTATGCGGGTGTATCAGCAGGTTGTATTTTGTATGTTGTGTATATCTGTATCCACCCTTTCCTATCTTGTCTCTGATTTCCAGTTTATCCGGGTGTATCAGCAGGTTGTATATAGTGTGTTGTGTATATCTGTACCTAACTTTTCCTATCTGGTCCCCGATTTCCAGTTTATGCGGGTGTATCAGCGGGTTGTATATACTATGTTGTGTATATCTGTACCCACCTTTTCCTATCTGGTCCCCGATTTCCAGTTTATGCGGGTGTATCAGCAGGTTGTATATAGTGTTGTGTATATCTGTACCTACCTTTTCCTATCTGGTCCCCGATTTCCAGTTTATCCGGGTGTATCAGCAGGTTGTATATAGTGTGTTGTGTATATCTGTACCTACCTTTTCCTATCTGGTCCCCGATTTCCAGTTTATCCGGGTGTATCAGCAGGTTGTATATAGTGTGTTGTGTATATCTGTACCTACCTTTTCCTATCTTGTCCCCGATTTCTAATTTACCCCGGGTGTATCAGCAGGTTGTATATAGTGTGTTGTGTATATCTGTACCTACCTTTTCCTATCTTGTCCCCGATTTCTAATTTACCCCGGGTGTATCAGCAGGTTGTATATAGTGTGTTGTGTTTATCTGTACCTACCTTTTCCTATCTGGTCCCCGATTTCCAGTTTATCCGGGTGTACCAGCAGGTTGTATTTTGTACGTTGTGTATATCTGTACCTACCTTTTCCTATCTTGTCCCCGATTTCCAGTTTATCCGGGTGTATCAGCAGGTTGTATATACTATGTTGTGTATATCTGTACCTACCTTTTCCTATCTGGTCCCTGATTTCCAGTTTATCCGGGTGTATCAGCGGGTTGTATATACTATGTTGTGTATATCTGTACCTACCTTTTCCTATCTGGTCCCCGATTTCCAGTTTATCCGGGTGTACCAGCAGGTTGTATTTTGTACGTTGTGTATATCTGTACCTACCTTTTCCTATCTTGTCCCCGATTTCCAGTTTATCCGGGTGTATCAGCAGGTTGTATTTTGTATGTTGTGTATATCTGTACCTACCTTTTCCTATCTGGTCCCCGATTTCCAGTTTATCCGGGTGTACCAGCAGGTTGTATTTTGTACGTTGTGTATATCTGTACCTACCTTTTCCTATCTTGTCCCCGATTTCCAGTTTATCCGGGTGTATCAGCGGGTTGTATATACTATGTTGTGTATATCTGTACCTACCTTTTCCTATCTGGTCCCCGATTTCCAGTTTATCCGGGTGTACCAGCAGGTTGTATTTTGTACGTTGTGTATATCTGTACCTACCTTTTCCTATCTTGTCCCCGATTTCCAGTTTATCCGGGTGTATCAGCAGGTTGTATATACTATGTTGTGTATATTTATACCTACCTTTTCCTATTTTATCCCCGATTTCCAGTTTATCCGGGTGTATCAGCAGGTTGTAGATCGTTAATTGTGTCTCAGAGTCAAGGATCATTTTTAGCACATGGCCCAGCTCCAGTTGTTTCACTGTTTTAATGGCTGCAATGTAAATTACACGGTTTCCATGAAACATAAATTGAGATACCGAAAGAGCTTACAGAGGCTATACTGGGGAATTTTTTCGCAAAGAATTCGATTGGATTGGCGCTGATATATTTTTTGCACAAATCCTCGGTACAGCCTCTTTGACCTTTTCCGGGATTATTCTACTAGAACAGCCAAATAATTACCTTTCACAAAATTTCAGCCCTATCTCTGCAGGTGTTTTCGTTGAAAATCGATACTAAAATTCCTTAAATTCATAAAACGGGTCGCATTATAACCTTTTGAAACATTAAAATCATTTTACCATTATAAATAGTAGGACGACGGATACGAGTAATATGTTTTGAAAGGCAATTATTCAAGATCTTCTTAGTAAATACAGAAATTCGATATGATTGGCTGATATGGATGCTTGCCAAAAATTTCTGTCATAGTTTCTGTATTAACCTCACTGGACAGCGGCGAACACAAGTGCCTTTATGCATGCCGTCTCTTTGTGTGAGCTGGAATAGAAAAGTGAACTATACACTTCCGAATGACACATTGCTTGTTCGTCCAAATATACACTGATTTACTGCTGTGTGGCAGTGGTGAGTTTCATGGATGGAGGAAACTCTGAAAGATGATGTGGAATACTCCAAAAGGTCCTGGAGGAAACCAGAAAGGTCCTGAAGGAAACTAGGAAAACCCTGGCGCAAACCAGAAAGATCCTGGCGGAGATCAGAAAGGTCCGGGCGCAAACCCGAAAGATTCTGATGGAGATCAGAAAGGTCCTGGTGGAAACCAAAAAAGATCCTGTCGGAAACCAGAAAGGTCCTGGAGGAAAACAGAAAGTTCCTGTAGGAAACCTCGAAACATCCTGAGGAAACCACTCTACTCACGAAACACCCGCTAAACCTTTTAAATAAAGGCTCCTGTGGACATTATTGTCCGGTATACGTGCATGGCGAGAAACTGTGTTCTCCTCCAAACTCTGTCTGGTTTCCGTAGATTAATCTCAGTCAAATCAACCTTGACATAAATCACCAGCTTTTTCAGTTGCACAGAGCGCGACGTACATTGGAGACGTTCTTAACCGAGTACTAGTCAGAAATGAGAAAACGGCGCATAAAGCATACCGGTTCGTAACACTCAAACAGAGCCGGGTTTGCAATGAAAAACCACCCTTTGTGTATATTCTTGCCGACTTAAGTGTAATCTTCAGAACAGGCAATATGTCCACACACAAAAGACATACCTAGATCACATGCAAAAGGAAACCGACCTTTCCCAGAGCTAGGTTCCTCGACTGATGGCAGTTCGATGACACTTATATCCGGGTCTCCCTCAGCCTTTCGCCTTCTTCTCAAAACGACGCAGGCAATGACAACAACGATGATGACAACGATAAGACAAACAGACACAATGATGGCCACTGGAAGAGAAACAAAGAAAGCGTCTATCTAGTAATATATGCTGGCTTCCTCTCCGTCCGTACGCGGAATAATCAGACAGCAACCTGCGGATGGTCGTGGGTTTCCCCCGGGCTCTGCCCGTTTTCCTACCACCATAATTCTGGCCACCGTTGTATAAGTGAAATATTCTTGAGTACGGCGTAAAACACCAATCAAATAAAAACATTAATCTATCTAGTGATATCCACCTCAAGTGTCTGGGAAGTTCTTAAGCAAATCAAAACAAGCTGCATTCGATGGTGGCAAGATATTTCGTGAAACCTATACAAACGGCCTGTTCACTTTTGGATGAGTTGTTAGCGTAAGATAATCTATTTCATTTAGCCAGTCGACCTGCTTTTAGCTGTACGTAAAATCAGTCATACTGGTAACCAAGATTGCATTTTGCTCTCGACACGTAAAAACACAAGCTCCACACATTAGTATGTTGTACGGCTGTATTATTGTAGGAAAAGTGCAGTTAGAATAATTTTTATAATTCATAAACTCCATAAGCCTGGTTTCAACATCAAGAATTCATTGCCTCGGGTGGTGACATAATTATTAAAAAAAACACGTGGCATGAGGAGAAATCTGTTTTACAACAGCTGCACCAACATGGGGTTAGAACAAACGCCACGCAGTAACACAACCTACACTACTGTGTCAGCGAATAGACTACATTGTTTTCTCCAAAAGAAAACTGGCTTGAGGTCATGGTCTACAAATGATAAAATAAAATTCATCTGTACATGTTATTTTATACTTAAACGTGTGAATGTTGTCAAATATGGTGGTGTTAGAAACAGGGTTTAAATTAATATCGATAGCACTTTAGGTAACTGGTGTCGAATTTCGTCAAAGCATATTGAACTCCACCCAATATCTAGTATGCCTCTGTTTTTTTTTGTTTTTTTTTGTTTTGAATAATAATGACGTCATCCGAGACAATGCGTTCTTACCAAGCTTGCGCAGGTAAGCAATTTGAATTAGAAGAAATGGTCCAACTTAATTTTTGGGTGCAAGAATATGCACATATTGATGTGTAGAGCTTGCGTTGATACGTTTCACTGACTCACTGAGTATTTTGGCAATCACTGGCACTGACTATCACTGGCAATTTTGTTTTCAAGTACTAGTATGACTGATTTTACAGATTTTACATAGGCGACTGTTAAATGAAATAGACTATAGAGCAGCATAATAACCCTCACCAATGAGATCGCTGTACTCTAAAGTCCGCCTTATACAGACCTCTGTTTTATTTATTTACTTGATTGATGTTTTAAGCCGTACTCTAAAAATATTTCACTTATACGACGGCAGTCAGTGTTTTAATGGAAGGAACTAGGCAGAGCCCGAGAGAACCCATGATCAATCACAGCTTGTTGGGTTTTCCCACGGACGGCTGGAGAGGAAGCCATCATCAACTGGACTTCCACTCGCAGAGATCGAATTGGTGAAAGGCTCCTGGGTCATTGCGCCACGCTGCCACGCTAACCACCTTGGCAATACATATATAATAACTAAACTCAAAAATGGCTCACACCTTGGCTTATTTTTGATTTCAAGTCATGGTTACACGTATCATGCAAGCGCAATACAGTAAAACGGAGGGCTAACTAAGAACAAATCAGACAAATAAGGAAATATGTAAAGCTCATACGTCAATATAATCAGTGCCCTTTGTTAGTAAAGCGACAAAGCTCTTTGCTCAAAGCCTCATTTATCTACCTTCACCTAGATTCGAACCCGCGGCCTCCTTGACCAGAATGTCAGTAATATTACATAATGTGATATCTGTACTCACCAAGCTGCACAGTGTCGAGATCGTTCGTCGCACCTGTTAGAATGATCATATTGTTATCAACGTTCTGTTCTTCTGTTATTTTCAATAGTGTTTAATACTCAGCAATGCTGGTGGTCAGGACGTTGGCCAAGACTGGTGATGTACACCGCACTTGTAATGTTTACGTATCCCACTGCAGCTATTCTCGCGGATGGAAGAAACCGAATAGAGCCCGAGAGAAACCACCTCAGGTGGTCAGATACCTGACAAACCGCCTGGTTTTAAACGTCAGGCGAAGTCAGGAGACCCGAGATCGAAACCGGGTCGTGTTATACCAAAGACAAAAATAGTACTTGCAGCCGCCTCACTTAGCGGTCAGTACTGAAATATTAGAGCAAGAAAAGAGGAGTGGTTGGCCCGGTGTTAGCATAATGTGACTGGTTGGGATATCATGTCTGGTGTTTATGGCATGATGTTTTAGTGGCGGCAACACGTAGACGGCATGAACTTGCCATGCTACAAGAAGACACGGTATATGTCTTTCACATGAATGACAAAGTTTAGAGTGCAACGTGGAACCTCAAGCATAGAAATACACACCTAACCTTCAGGAGTTGTCAGACTTTACTCATTTGATGTAACCGTTCAAGGCTATGTTTCTACCGAGAGAATCAATCACGTGCCTCGGTCATCGAACACCTACAGTCGGATCTATACAACAGTTTATTTTCTCCCTAATGTTTGTACGTACCTGGCTTAGACATAATCATACCCGGTGACGTGTAACGACAAAACGAGAACGTCAAAGCTTGAGCATCTGGGGACCAGAAATACGCTGGGGCGTTCTCCGATGAGGTCACGTATTGAATGTTTCTTAACTTCACAGTCGTGTTTTCCACTGTGGAGTTCATCCCGGCCACCTGGAGCGGAAAGTATAGTCTTGAATGCTGTTCTAAAAATCCGTGCAGTCCGTGTTTTTCATGGCGTAGAAAATGGACATCGAACGAATTATTCAAAAACGACGTTTAAAAGTTGAAACAAGTGGAAGGTAGACGCAAGGTCAGAGGGATAAGCATGAAAGAAAGGTAGAGAGGGATGAGAGGAGTTTGAAAGTAGAAGCATTTGGAAGTGATACAATGGGAGGCGGATGTATATCTTAGTTATGTTGAAGTGGAAGCTGTAATAGAAATAACAAGTGAAATTAGTGGATAATAAAAGTTGTAGAGGAGATAAGTCGAAGCGTTGTAGAGGTTTTCTCAAATACAATACATATATAACAGAAAATCGGCGCCATAAGTTCACAGCATCAAACAAGCGAGATGAGAGACAGCCGGGCTATAGCAGCACTAAATCATGTCAGCGCTTAAATCTCAAATACAATACATATACTAGTATAACAGGAATTCGTCACCATAGCTTCGCATTTCAGTTGGCAGAAACGAAAAGCTACCACATGCGTAGACTACATGTACTCAGCTCAGTACACTTGAGCATAAGGAATGGGGTCGTTTTCGGCATACGTGCTCACCTCAGTACAGGGCTCGCTCGTAACAGGCAGCATAGAGAACAGGGACATCGACGCCATACGTGCTGACCTCAGTACACGGCTTGTTCGTAATAGGGAGAAGGGGAACAGGGACATCATCAGCCTACGTGCTCACCTCAGTACAGGGCTCCCTCGTAATAAGCAGCATAGGGAACAGGGACATCATCGTCATACGTGCTGACCCCAGTACAGGGTTCGCTCGTAATAGGGAGCATAGGGAACAGGGACATCATCGTCATACGTGCTGACCTCAGTACACGGCTTGCTCGTAATAGGGAGCATAGGTGAACAGGGACATCATCGGCATACGTGCTCACCTCAGTACAGGGATCGCTCGTAATGGGTACACGGCTCGCTCGTAATGGGGAGCATAGGGGACTGGGATATTATCGTTATACGTGCTCACCTTAGTAGAGGGATCGCTCGTAATAGGGAGCATAGGGAACAGGGACATCATCGGCATACGTGCTCACCTCAGTACAGGGCTCGCTCGTAATAGCGAGAAGGGGAACAGGGACATCATCAGCCTACGTGCTCACCTCAGTAGAGAGTTCCCTCGTAATGGAGACCACAGGGAACAGGGACATCATCGGCATACGTGCTCACCTCAGTACAGGGCTCGCTCGTAATAGGGAGAGGGGGAACAGGGACATCATAAGCCTACGTGCTCACCTCAGTAGAGAGTTCCCTCGTAACGGGGATCAGAGGGAACAGGGACATCATCGTCATACGTGCTGACCTCAGTATCAGGGTTCGCTCGTAATAGGGAGCATAGGGAACACTGACATCATCAGCATACGTACTCACCTCAGTACATGACTCACTCGTAATGGGGAACAAAAGAACGGCGACATCATCCGCATGTGTACTTGCCTCAATACACGGGAGCATAAGGAACGGGGGCGTTATCAGCATACATTCTCACCTTAGTACACGGGGCATAAGGAACAGGGACATCATCGGCATACGCACTCACCTCAGTAGAGGGCTCGCTCGTAATAGGGAGCATTGGGAACACTGGCATCATCAGCCTACGTGCTCACCTCAGTACATGACTCACTCGTAATGGGGATCATAAGGAGCTGGGACATCATCGGCATGCGTACTTACCTCAGTACTCGGATCACTCATCATGGCGGTAGTATGGAAATGGGGTGTCATCGACATGCGTACTCACCTCAGTACTCGGCTCACTGGTCATAGAGGTAGTATGGAAAAGAGGTGTCATCGGCATGCGTACTCACCTCAGTACTCGGCTCACTCGTTATGGAGGCAGTATGAAAAGGGGTGTCATCGGCATACGTAGTCATCTCAGTACTCGACTCGCCCATGATGAGGACCGTAGAGAGCTGGTCGCCAGCGATTGTCGGCTTACATTTATGTACTCACCTCAGTACAAGGTTGATTCATAATGGGCAGCAGATAGAACGGAGATGTCCTCGGCATGGTTATAGGGCGTTCAGAGTGGATGTCAGCACAACAGTACCGTAGAGTTAAGGACGACCCCCCGAATCTATCAACGGTGATGTTTTCTGCAAAACAACAAGATACAAACGTTACGTGCAGGCTTCTCCGCATTACTGAGGGTCTATAAACTAGAAAGCGGCAGTTAGTCTTTTACCGTGACTCTCAGGTACTTGACCTCTACTTGTCAAGCGTTTCGTTTATTATTAGAGTTGGCTATATGCTGTGAGCTGAAATTTTCAAAATACAGCATAAAGAATATAACCAGAGCGGCGACGAGAGTGTGATACTTGGAAATGGCTGGACGAAACCGGTGAAGTATGGTTTCTTGTCGACTTACCTAAGTTAGGGTTTTATTCTAACTACTCACGTAAATTATTAAATAGTAGCAATTCAATTATATACACCCCAGGAATGCTGCTTAAACAGGATTAAGTAAGGGAAAATTTAATTAAGTTTTCCGTGTTAAAATTTGTGAACATGATAATGACCAGGTTGTTCAGAAATCTGTAAGTTCAAAAGGTTAAAATTCTAGCAAATTCCAGTTGTCCAAAAGCCAAGTGCCATAGCACATTATTAGCATGTCTTTTACATTTCATATACTGTTTTTGAAACAGATATTTTTGTGTTAATAGCTGAAGACTTGGCTTATAGTTAAAATCTGATATTGAAACCGGACTCTTGTCCCTTGACCCTCTCACCCATGCGCACAGCGCACTTCCACAAACTACAGCCTCATTGAGGGGTATACACTGTCGTCTTGTTCAGTTTAGAATTTGAACACATAAATGTTGAATGTGTTTAAACACGTGGGTAGGTAAACCTTGTGATGGTAGGATTTAATATTTGAAGAGAATGTTTCTTGTCTACCCTTGCCTGGGTAAAGAGTGTGGCCGCATGAAGGGCAGCGACCTATAGCTGCCGGGGCAACAGACCGCTTTGTGTCCTCTGCTTATCAGCAAATTGTGCAGATTTTGGAATAATATTTAGTGTTTTGGCATTGTACAGTGGTTAATATCCGGATATGTGATACTATATGCCTTCCAGTTTTCTCAATGTCTGAAAATGGGAAAATCCAGGACTGAGTGCTTAGATTCGTATCTTATTCCTTCTTTGGTGACGGAGTTGAGTTCTCCGTGAACATTTCTCTGCAGAGTTTTCAGTGCTCTTACCTGGTAAAAGAACCCCCGGGCAGACAGCTGATGCATTAGCAGCAAACACACAGTACTGTCCCTCGTCCCACGAGATGGGCAACATCCCGTCTGCCAGACGCTGACAGAACGTGATTCCCTGTGCTTGGAGAAAACTTCGTAGAGACTGCTCCACAAACGCGTTGTCTTTGGTGAAGTTAGCTGAAATTGACCGCAGTGAAAAGATAAATAATAAGCAATAGCGCAGGCTTATTTTACGCTTAGAGGATTAATATCAGTTTCTGGCAACTGAATACAGCTCATTTTGAAGAGAGAAAAAAAAAAACACAAACAAACAAAAAACAACTTCTGCTAAATACAAACTGCATGTAGTCTACAGAGTAAACGACCCTAGCTTAGTGGCCTCTGCAGTAAACCAATCAATGACTCAGTCACTATAGCAAAACGTGACAAATCGGTTCAGCTCACGCTGTAATAAATCGGACTCTTTATTATGGTTATTCTCATTGGTTCATTGCCCAGTACGTTGGTTAATATAGGTATACGAATCTGTCTTTCCTTCTTTAAAAAGTTTTGACAAGGACATAGGATGCACCATGTTGGAGCAACCGGAAAGGTTATGTCGCATCACCAATACTCCCAATTCTTCCCTCTCAAAATCATTTGTCTCATCTACCCGCATCCATCCATCCAGCCAGCCATCCATCCAGCCATCCATCCAGCCATCCAGCCATCCAGCCATTGACCCATTTATCTACATATACACGTAGATTTCCACCTTTTCATCCGTCAGTCCACCCGTTCCATTAACCAAATATGCGTACATTTATCTATGTCTACTGATGTCATCCAACCCTAAATTCTTTCATCCATCCATCCATTCACTAATTGTACACCTATCATCCATATCTCCGCTTGTCCGTCATTCAGTCCGCCAATCTATTTAAAATTCCTTCCCTCCATTCATTTTGTTCGTTTATCCACCTACATGTATTGACGCGTATTCAAGAACTTTCCATCTGTTCGTCCATGTAACCACCCTTCCTCCATCCATTTGTTCGTCCATTCATTCATCCACCGATCTATGCATCTGCTCATGCAGTTTTTCACCATCAATCCACCTGTCTAATCCATCTGTTTGTTCGTCCGTCGGTCCGTAACGATTTACACATAAACCGGCCATCCCGCCATGACCTTAGCTATACTCACCTTTCTCGGGACATTCTCCCCGGGGTACTGGCAGACTGTACTGCCCTGAGGGCCACAGGTTCAAGGCTGTGGAGAGGGTAGTAACTGCGTGCTCTGGCATGACTGACGTTCCGTTATCTGGCATTGCTGACGTTCCGTTATTTGGCAAAGCAGACGTTCCGTTATCTGTCATTGCTGACGTTCCGTTATGTGTCATTGGAGTAGTTGGTATCGTTGTGTTACTTTGGGATGTACCGTTACCTTCTGTCGTATTCATTAACAGGGCCAAATCGCTGGGGCATTGGTCACTTAGAGTTATGTTTCCTTCGGCAGTCTCGATTATAAGATCGCTCTCACCTGGTAATGTGTCAGTCGTATTGTGAAATGTGACGTTTGGAAAATTTACACTCATGTTACCAGTTAAGTTTGCATATAAAGTTGTTACGTTCAACTTTAAGCTTCTTTTGTCAGTATAAAACATCATTGGGTTTGAATTTAACAGGATTCCTCTAAAGTAAAGACCTGTATTATTAGAATAGAAAGCAAGGCCTTTTGAATACAAAGTTGATCCGTTTGACTGTAAACATGTTCCGTTTAAACCATAGAATGTTCCGTTGTGAAGTCTGGTGCTATTTCCGAGGGCATCGGTTCCGTAAAATGATATATTCCTTGCATCAGTAGTAGAAGGTGTGAGATCTGTTGGACTGGCCATCGTTGGTGTGGCCTCTGCTGGCGAAAAATTTTCGGTAAACACAGAAGTCGTCCCAGAGACTTCCCACATTTCAGTGGTTGACATAGAACTTGCACCCTCTCTTCTCTGACGCGAGGATTGACTGCAGCTCCACTGATCGGGCTCTCTGGGCTGCCTGCGTAAGTCTTGTTCCCCGGATGCCAACACATCAAAACGCTCTTAAAAAAAAGAAAAAAAAACACGGAACCAACTTTGAGTACTTATCTGTTCATGGTTTATACCGACTTATTGATTTATTGATTTACTTCTGGGGTTCTTGTTTGCTTCCCTCAATAATTGTTCCCTTACACAATAACGGTTAGTTTCATGAGTGGAAGAAACAGGAGAGCCCAGTGTAAGCCACCGACCTTTGGCAAGATACTGACGAACTTTCCCACATGTCACGAGCAGATATATGTATGCACTCAGCATTGCGGAAAACAAACGGCCTTCATCAAAGGTTAGAGAGCGCAAATAACCATAAGAACGACGTCAGCTGCCTAATACAAGCAGCATAGCTACAAATGCCGAGCAAATCATACACAAATCGCGTTCCGCCACGAATTACGGGCACACGCCGAAGTCATTTGTTACCGAGTTAGTAACAAAGTATGATGCCTGCGTGTTATCTCAAAACGTTTAATTAACGGGATTACTTATCTGTCGGGTTGCTCCTATATGACGCTTCAAACTTCCTTTCATTGTTGAAGCCTGTGACGTTAAAGTGCTGTGTTTGAAATAACCCAGACTTTCCAGGAAACGGCCAAAGTTGCCCGATGTTGGATAATTCAGTTTGGTAGTCGAGGTCGTGTGAAGTTCATTTACGGTCGGTCGGACTTGACCCGGAAGGAATACCATAAAAGCCAAGGGGATGTACACAATGCTACAGCACATCAAAACGACGTTGTTCGCTGCGAACATCTTTAACACTTTCCATGCAATCATCTGAAACAAGAGGAAATATAACCAACTAGAAGACTGCACTGTTGCGTTATTTAAGCCTACCGCAACTCTAACGTCTACAACCACTTCATGACAACTGGCACTGGACAACTCTAACATCTACAACCACTTCATGGCAACTGGCACTGGACAACTCCAACGTCTACAACCACTTCATGACAACTGGCACTGAACAACTCTAACGTCTACAACCACTTCATGGCAACTGGCACTGGACGACTCTAACGTCTACAACCACTTCATGGCAACTGGCACTGGACAACTCTAACGTCTACAACCACTTCATGGCAACTGGCACTGGACAACCCTAACGTCTACAACCACTTCATGGCAACTGGCACTGGACAGCTCTAACATCTACAACCACTTCATGGCAACTGGCACTGGACAACTCTAACATCTACAACCACTTGGTGGCAATAAGGATAGTACACATCCATCATTTGAGACTACACAACTCGAAGGTCTATAACCATTTGGTGACAAGTGGAACTGGGCAATTCTGGCGTCAATGACCACTTAGTGCCAACTTGGACTGCACAACTCTATGGTCTACAACCATTTGGTGACAGATAGGACTTGGCTCCTAACGTAAATAATCCCTTTGTGGCAATGCGAGCTCTAACCACTTCATCCCCATCTTTCTAATATAATATGTCTTGAACGCAAACCTCTAACGAACTGACTTCGTGCACACTACGACTTTATCATGGGCTAATTGGCTGATGCAGGGTGTGCGAATGTCTTACCCAAAATGAACCAGCGATCGAGGGCATAGAAAGCGTAACAACAAACTTTTTAAAGTTGAGCCCTGCCTCGGAATGGGGCCTAAGAACCTGTCTTGGTGCTGCTGATTGTCCCTGAACCTAGGGAGATTCTAAGTTCACCGACAAGTCAACACAAACAGATTTACTTGATACATAGGTACACGTATGAAATATGAAATATGAAGTATGGAATACATAATAGAGTAATACGTGAGTAATACATTTCTTTGTAAGTAAAAATGCGTTGCACTCAACTGTATTTCAACTGTATCACGGCCACAGATTTGCAAAACGGGATTAGATTACGGAGTTGGATTCGATCTCTTATCCTAATTGGCCAGGTGTTATCAGAACCCAGGTAATCATGACATAAGCAATCATCACAGCCATCGTATGGGTTCACATCGTCAACGCGCGTATGTTCCAGAAAGTGGATATACCAAATAGAATAGCATTAACACATTGTAGGTGACACAACCAACGAGGGAAACAAGCTTACCTTTTAATCCTGTACACCGATCAGCTCAATTCACTATGCGAAATTCGTCATGTTCAGTAAAACTTAACGCCCGCTAGATCAAGGTTTACATGTGTCACAAAAGTCGGTATTGTAGTTCTGCTCATTGGTCCGACAGCCGATTGTTTTTCTTGTGTTTTATTTCATGATACGGTTAATAAACCATTTTCTGCCCTCAGATTTGGTATATGCCACCGTTTCCACAGTTACAGTTGCATCTTCAATTGTATGATATCTACTATTTGTAATAATTTGTGGAGCATCCGTTAGAACTTATCTGACGGCAATGTGGACATCTCACGCCTGCATCAGTGTACCCCCCTGTTACTCTAATTGCATCCCCACTTGTATGCTATCTACTGTCTATAACAGTTTGTGGAGCACCTGATACACCTTATCTTCCTCCAGTGTGGCATCTACTGCTTCTGGAACCTTAATCTGTCTGTCAATAGCCCCACCTTCTGTCAACCACCTGTTACAGATTGATGACCACCTTGTGTACTCTTCCCACCGCCTGGTACGTCATATCCACCGCCTACTACACCCTATCCACAGCCTTCCAAGCGTTACACACGGCTTGGCATCCTGTATCAAAACTGCTCAGTATCGATGGAGATCTTTCAAAATAGTACAGCAGTATTCCACTGATATCACAGTATGTCGTTCCTCACAGCGTTAAGGTAGGGAATCTGTTAACAACGTTCACTATCATATATTCACGACAGAAGCTATGTGGTGTTCAACATTGTGATGTGGAAGAAAACAACGTGTTTTTGAAAGTCTGACGGACAATCAATTGACAAAGATTATTCACCTGTTTTACGTGCGATTGAAATGTTTGCTGACGATCTACCATGGGTCTAAAACATTTCATCTTGCGCATGCGTGGCGTTGATGTAGCCATGCAGGTGGCTGTCAAGATGAGAATAGATATCTATGGCAATCGACAATCCTCAAATAAAACAGACGCTGTAAGCCTGGTGATGGACACCACTCAAATGCAAAATCACCACCGCTATATCGATTTTTGTAATAATAGTGATAAAAATGCACCCGTAATATATCCTTATCGAATAAAAGTTGTAGATCCGACTTGTATGAAGACAATGAGCACGAAAAAAACTGTAGCATGAACTGTATAATACTGTAGAAAATTGTTCTTATTCAGTGTTCATGTAACTGTAAGCCAGATGAATTGTGTGTCCAGACAAATATCCGAGAGATTGCGAACATATTGTAGAAAAGCGATTTCATTGTACAGCGTATCAATACACAACAGACTTGAGATAAAGCTTTAATGGAGAAGAACACATAAAAATGATGCAAATATTAGATGAAAAGTGCCTGAAAAGTTGTTTGCAAATATGGTCATTACTATTTTTTTTTTGATATTTTCTTTTAGGAGAGAAAGGTATTTGAAAATATTCATTAAATATATCGACTTGGCCCTCTAATGTTCTAAATAAGAATGTGATGCATGTCTAATAAATTTATTCCAATGTAGTAAATGTATTGTTTACAGCCCTCGAAATATCGCGCGAAAGATCGTTTCGTTCGCACAAAGCTTTCGCAAGATTAAAATCGCGTGAATTTTTTTGTCGTTCGCCCGAAAAAATAACCATAACCTTAAAAACATAATCGTGTCAACGGACTACTCCTGCCGGAGCGGTGGCTTCGCCCAAATCCAAATGCTAGAAGAGTTCTAAACAAGGGAGTTAAGAATTCAAGGACAATAATTCACCCTGTTCCCATGTGCAATTTCAACTGTATCAGGGGATGAGCAAACTGTGTCAGTGTAAAGACAGCGTTGAACTGCGAGGTTATGAGAATAAGGTTTATATCGACAATGCGCAGAAAGTGCTTTGCAATTGGCGGGATGTCCTCGAAATGTACCATCTCTGTAAAAACTTTCAAAAAGTGGTGTTTTAGAGTCAATTTCTTAATTAAAGTGAACGCCGAGGGCGAAATAACTTTGTTAAGATGTAAAGTGTGCGCCCAACACCTTTAAATAACACCCGACGCCGGACGGCGTTCGTTGAAAAGTGCAATTTTGCCGTCTGTTCAGAACTACGCCAACGTAACCTTTTCGCTTAACCTTTTTGCCTAACCTACGGGTTAAGCAAATAATTTTTATTAAACAAACTATGGGTTACCTAGAGTCTTTTTCACATAACCTTTTCTAGGGTTAAGTAAATTTTTGAATTTTCCAGGCCTGGTATATTTCCGAAGACATGTATTCAAACTGAATGAGATAATATCATTAAATATATTGAAAACACAAACATGATTTAAATCCAGGTTGAACACATTTGTTAGGTGAACAGACCAAATTCTAGCACAAATATATCTATATGTAGGAAACATGCGTTACTTACTCCTTTAGAACATTACTCGCAGGGACAATATATATACCAAGAGGTGGTCCAAATACCCACCACACAAAATTATTTTCAAATGTCTTTTTCTCATTAAAAAAATCGACAAAAAATACTGAAGACCACATACATGTATATAACTTATTTTCGAACACTTTCATCTCAAATTCACGTAATTGTTATCTTGTTCCCGCCTTTAATTTGGACTTCAGACGTGAAGAAGAAATTCGAGATTTTTGTGTTACTTTGTACCATTCTCGAGTTCCAGTTACCCATGGAGTACACTAGGAGAAGAGTTTCTAGATCTATGAAAAATAAAATATGAAAGCTGTAAAAATATTGATTATAAATTTGTAATGGTGTTGTAAAATGTTAAAATGAATTAGTATGCATACATCTTAATAACGAAACACCAGTTCTTTGCTGAGGAGGTAAGAAAAATGTGCTGAACTTTTGGTGATGGACGACTTGAAATTGTCAAAATACATTGTCAGGAAATACATATATCTAGGGAATAAGTTTACATTTAATTTTTTTATTAATCAGTTTTGTTTTGTGTTGTACTCAAGAATATTTCACTTATACCCAGACGGCTAGCAATATGAAGGGAAGAACCCTTGCAGAGCCCGGGCTAAACCCATGGTAGTCTGTGGATGGCTGGCAGACCTTCTTATGTACAACCAGAGAAGAAGGCGCAATGAGCTGAGCTAGGGCCCACAGGGACTGCAAAGGTGAGAAGCACCTGTTGTCATTTCACTGCAGTAGCGCGTTAACAACGGTAAACTTGTAATGAAATTTCCATTTGATCCTCGCCAAAGGCTCTGAACAAATGAAAATTACATTACAAGTTTAACGTTGTTTAATAAATCTGATATTATTAGTCACTCATTGTATATCTTCTATAATTACTAAAACGAATAACAAAAATGCTTTGAAGTAGAACAATGCCACATGCCAGCCTACCTATCAAAGTACATATACGTTTACGCACGCATGTATATGTACACGAGATTTGACTTATTCCGGTTTATATTTCACAACAAGTTTAAATTTTCACGAAGAAAATATCTGACTATCGACTTAAGTTTTCAGTATTAGATTTTAGAAGATGACCCTAACTCATTAGTGATGTACACAGGTGGCGAGGAGGAAGAAAACATGTCTATAAAAGTGTTATCGGTATGTTTGACTGATTATTCATTAACAGGGGCAACATAGGGATAAGTGAAATTTACCTTCCTTCAGCGCACGACTATCTATTTAAGGTTCACACACCAGCAAAACTCATCCGGTCATCCCATAGTTCTATCCCGACATTTCGCTGTGAGAGTAATCGCCCCTTGTTTACAAACAGCGTCAAATACGAAAAAGAAATCATCTTTTTCGCAATATTTATGCGTAATAGCTCCATTTAATTTGCATCGGTGATGTACCGTAAAATTATCATCATTGATTCAACCAATCCGATAGCTGCAAAGTTGTTAAGGTAAATCGGCTAAGCATTAGACAATTTAATTTTGTGAAACTTTTTTTCGTAACCTGCTTAAACGAACCAACGAAAGTTTTGTGAAAGGTACACGATGACTCGCAGTTTAAGTTGACGCGTATTATATCAAGTTGTGGTCATGCGTTTATAGGATACACATTCGAAGCTTTGGTTCCGTGCTTATTGTTATCTACATTACAACCCATGCCCATCGAAAGACAATTTTCATACATATCCCATCTCGGTTATTAACAAAAAATAATCGGTTGACTTTAAAAGAAAATCTGTTATTTGATTGATTGATGCTAAAATGTATTCTGTTATTATAACACGAGACTTTGTTATTAAAATGTATTCTGTTATTATAACACGAGACTTTGTTATTAAAATGTATTCTCTTATTATAACACGAGACTTTTTATTAAAATGTATTCTGTTATTATAACACGAGACTTTGTTATTAAAATGTATTCTCTTATTATAACACGAGGCTTTGTTATTAAAATGTATTCTCTTATTATAACGCGAGACTTTGTTATATTCAGCTTAACATCTAGTCTAATACAATATTAGACTGAATTAATAGTTGAATTAATAGTATATGTGTGGTATATGGAACAAAATATTTATTTATTTATCTGATTTGTGTTTCACGCCGTACTCAAGAATATTTCACTTATACGACAGCAGCCAAATTGTGGTGAGAGGAAACCGGGCAGAGCTGGGAGGAAACCCACGATCATCCGCAGGCTGCTGGCAGATCTTCTCACGTGCGGTAAAACAAAAGAATATGCTGCAGAATGCATACTAGGATCACTCAGACAACACAATTTTTCTTAAATTTAACACATTATTTTTTTGAGAGTAAGTTTCTACACATAGCTGTAGAAGGGCAGTCGGGGTCTACCAATCGCGGGTGCACTGCCTCGCTGTAGAAGGGCAGTCGGGGCCTACCAATCGCGGGTGCACTGCCTCGCTGTAGAAGGGCAGTCGGGGCCTACCAATCGCGGGTGCACTGCCTCGCTGGAAGATCCCATTCACACCCACTCAAGCATATATATATACTGATCGAAGAATTTCTGGCCAGTTTATATGCTGATTACAAATCAAGAAAGTATGATTAAGTTAAAATGTATTGCTGTAACAGGCTGCATTTCGAAGGTGTTTGATCAGACGTGTTTATTATCCTTGTCTCCTCTAAACCATCTAAAACGTCTGGAACGCAAATAGGAGCTGGTTTTCTATTATAAACGTTGTGTCGAAACATGTCTTCTGTCATCTCCTCTTGTCGGCCTATTCATGTATCACACGAGTGTTTTAACTTACAGCCCATTTCCATACTTCTTAGCCCATGAGTCGCTCTCTACCCTTCGCTTTACATCACTGCAACAAATAGCAAATTTTGTACAGAAGTCTTAAACATACCCGTGTTCACCTGGGTCACGGTGATGAGGCAGAAAGTGATGTCAGAAAACACAATCACTTTCAACCTCTGTCTCTAATTATACTTTACACGTATGTATTCTCTTTATCTAGAAAATGTAAAACATAATTCTAACCAAAACTGAAAACAACTTTATTGATGAATTCTAGTTAAATAGTTCCACGAGAGGACACAAGTGATGAGGCTAAGCCTATACAAGTCTATACGTACATCTACAGGCTCCATGGGTCATGCTTGTCTTATGGTGGCAGTGATGTAAAGCGGAAGGTAGAGAGCGACGCATGCGCTAGAGTGCGGTGAAATTCAGCTCACGCTGGCTTTCCATCCTGCCGTATGTGGCAAGGTCTTCCTCAAGTCTACAGATGGTCGTGGGGTTCTCCCGGGCTCTGCCCAGTTTCCTCCCACTATAATGTTGGCGGTACTCAACATTCTTGAGTACGGCGTAAAACACCAATCAATTAACCGTCAACCGGTAAGCATTATCGAAAGTGAATTTCCGAAAGGCCAGTTTCATTCAAATAAAATTACCATCAGAATTACCGGTACTTTGCGAAACTGACAAGGTAGGAGCCTGACTGCTGGACGACGGCTTTACGTTCCATCAGATCAGTGCAGGATACTGAGTGATAGCAATGAAGTAAACATGTCTGGCTTGTTTAACGCATGAGCCGACTGAGTTCCTTTCATAACCAGACAGAGATGCTCCCGATAGACAAAACGAAGGGTAATACGAGATGTGATGAAATTACAAAATGAAAATACGCCTGCAGTAGATATGGGCGGAATATTGTACAGTGCATGGTCATTCAGGGGCCGATAATTACATCATCACCCAGGAAACTTCCGACCGGGAAATGTGAACTATGTAGTGAAAGCACACTGAAATACATATCGCGAGACCAGTGAAAATACTGAAAATACGACGTAGGGTACCTAGCTTCAACGCACTGCCGAAGCAATGCTTTCCGTGGTCTGGAGTGTATACTGAACACTTCTGGGTACATGTACACGTACGTGAACATGTACATGTACGGTAACACGTGAATGTGTTCTATAATAGACGCTAGATAACAAAAGCCAGTCCAGTTACGGAGTTTTGAAATAATTAAATTACATACAAACATGACTATTATGAATATATTTTCACGTTTTTTTTAAATGTCCAAAACCGTTTAAAATGCTAATTCAGGATGAGGAGAATGTCTGATGTGGTGTCGGCGTCTTCATATGTTCGACTACAAGCCAGTTTGACGGATTTGAAATCGTTGTTGTCAACTGATTCATTCATTCATTCACTGATTAACAGATTGATCCACCGGTTAAAGGAGAAAACATAAAAATGATGCCAAAATCAGACGAAAGAGCGTCCAAAGTTATTTACAAAAATGGTCTGTAATATTTTTTTTCGATATTTTTTTTTCAGGAGAAAATTGTATTTGAAAATATTTTGTATTCATCGTCATTGCATAATAATTTTCTAAATAAGGATGTGATGCACGTCTGATGAATTATTTGAATGTAAATTTGTTTCTATCCAAACGAATGCATTTAATCTGAACGATGATAATATCTATTAATATATTGAAAAATATAAATAGGACCAAAAATCCAGGATGAACGTACTTGTTAGCTGAAATTCCAGTGCAAGTATATTTATTATTAAACATGTGTTGCATACTCATTTTTGACTTTTATTACCAGTATACCAATGATATAACAAAAGGTGATCCCAAATACCCACCACGCAGAAATGATTGTCAAGTGCCTTATTCTCTTCAAAGAAAAATCTAAAATGTTGAAGATCACATATATACAACTGGCTTTTCGCACTCTTTCATTTGAATTTTATGTCATTTTAATGTTTTTTTTCCATCTTTAACAACAGGATTTCGGCTTTAATCGACAAGGGGACATGCGTGGCTCAGCTGGTTAGCCCTCCAGCGCAGGGTAATGACCCACCCTTTCACCAATGCGGTTGCTCTGTGTTCAAGTCCAGCTAATGCTGGCTTCCTCTCCGGCCGTACGTGGGAAGGGCCCCCTCAGGAACCTGCGGATGGTCGTTTACTCCCACCATAATGCTTTCCGCTGTTGTATAAGTGAAATACTCTTGAGTACGGTGTAAACACCAATCAAATAAATAAAGTATAGATTAACCTAGAAGTCTTGTTTCTCGTATTGCCCACCCAATAAAACAGTTCTATCACTGTTTCCATATTTAAGGAACGTTTCGTCTGCTGTACAATAATTAAACGTGAAGTATAACAACGATTTCATGTATCTGTGAAGACCCAGTCGGATCATACATCATACATAGATCATACATACTGATGTCTTGGCAGACAACGTGAATAGAGAGCGAGTATACTGTAGCCATTGCCTCTCGGGGCTTATTTATCAACATGCGTATTTCATCGACCCATTAATTGTCTTCATAAGTTGTATATAACAATGTGCCTGACAGCGATTGTGTTTATACTAGTCTGTAGACACACGGTAAATCGCAGTATCTGACAGCGATTGTGTTTGTACTAGTCTGTAGACACAGGCAAATTGCAATGTGTGACAGCGATTATGTTTATACTGATCTGTAGACACACGGCAAATCGCACTATCTGACAGCGATTGTGTTTATACTGATCTGTAGACACACGGCAAATCGCAGTATCTGACAGCGATTGTGTTTATACTGATCTGTAGACACACTGCAAATCGCACTATCTGACGGCGATTGTGTTTATTCTGATCTGTAGCGATAATCGCAGTATCTGACAGCGATTGTGTTTATACTGATCTGTAGACACACAGCAAATCGCAGTATCTGACAGCGATTGTGTTTATACTGATCTGTAGACACACGGCAAATCTCACTATCTGACGGCGATTGTGTTTATTCTGATCTGTAGCGATAATCGCAGTATCTGACAGCGATTGTGTTTATACTGATCTGTAGGCACACAGCGAATCGCAGTATATGACAGCGACTGTGTTTATACTGATCTATAGACACACGACAAATCGCAGTATCTGACAGCGATTATGTATATACTAGTTTGTAGACATACGGCAAATGGTAGAATCTGACAGCGATTATGTTTATACTAGTTTGCAGGCACACAGCAAATCGCAGTATATGACAGCGATCATGTTTATACTGATCTATAGACACACGACAAATCGCAATATCTGACAGCGATTAAGTTTACACCAGTCTGTAGACATACGCAAATTGCATTGTCCGGGGCTAGGAGGCTCTCGTGAACCTTAACCCCTACTTCACATTTCAGAGAATTCGGACAACTACATTTTCGCGAGAGCTCTTATAGACAAGACTGAAACAGCTCTCGCTCCCTGTCAATATCCGTTGTTGCTTGAATATTTGCCGCAAAAATAGGACAGCAATTTTGAAAATCGCCAATAAAAACGTCTCAATCCTGACCTCAAAGTACCCTTAGAACTGCTCGTGGAAGAAACATAAGCGATATATCAGAACGATAAGGAAAATGAAAATGGTTTACACGGACTAGTCCCAACATGGCGGCGCCCAGTGGTTTGACAACAGCATGGCTGATCGTTCTTTGCTCGTGCTCGAGTGACCTTACCGGCTGACTTCGGAAAGAAGTCCGGCGGAAACAAATGGATATTTACCTCAGAGCTAATATCTTCTTACAGGAAGTAGGCCCTGTATACAAGATGTGCATCTGTTTCACAAATAGGCTTACCGCTTGATTTTTTTATTTGATTGGTGTTTTACGCCGTACTCAAGAATATTTCACTTATACGACGGCTGCCAGCATTATGGGCAGAGCACGTGGGAACCCCCGACCATCCGCAGGTTGCTGGTAGACCTTCCCACTTACGGCGGGAGAGGAAATCAGCATGAGCTGGACTTGAACTCACAGCGACCGTATTGGTGAGAGACTCCAGGGCATTGCACTGCGCTAGCGCCCTAACCAACTGAGAGCTTACCGGTTGAATAGTCTGATTGTTTTCAATGGCATTAAAAATGGCACTTGTTGCTGCCTCTCTTCACGCTCAGCGCTGAGAGGTAAGAGCAAGGAAACATGACTAGTTGGCCGGTGTGAGTATAATGTGACTCGTTTGGGTGTCATGTCTGGTGTCTTTGGCGTGATACTTCAGTGGCGTCCCGACTATAAGAAAACACAATATATGTGCACACACCTAATGACTGCTCGTCGTCACATCACAGAAAAATTGTTATGTATGACGTAAAACCCAAAGTATCCACAAATGAACTAGTTGGATAGTCATTGCCCAGATTGTACATCTGCATATAAAATGCATGGTTTAAACCTTTTCTACCAGTTAATTCTCTCAGACATTATCTAGACAAAAAATTGACTCAATAAAAGAAATTTATACCGCCTGCTATGACCTGTCTGCTATACTAAAATTCTAAGCAATCAAATTAACTCTCTCCTTTAAACAAGGCAGATAATTAGTGGTAGAAGCTCCGGATAGAGAAAAAAACATATGTATGTACATATGTAAGCATAATAGGTTTATATATCAGAGAGGGTAAATTTTGCCACACAGTTTAAAAAAATGGATTGGGATACTTTATGTAAAAGCCAAAGTTTTACATAGCTCTGAAGTCATGCTGTGAAGTCATACTGCGAAGACATACTGTAAAGCAATACAGTGAAGTCTTACTGTAAATACCCACAGATAATTATTACACATAACCGTTACATTACACGGAGGAAATATTGCACATCGTGGGTATTGTCCTGCGAGGATATTGTCCAGAGAGGATATTGTCCTGCCAGGATATTGTCCAGAGAGGATATTGTCCAGCGGGGATATTGTCCAGAGAGGATATTGTCCAAGGTGGATTATTGTCCAGGGTGGATTATTGTCCAGCAAGGATATTGTCCAGCCAGGATATTGTCCAGCCAGCATATTGTCCAGCGAGAGTACTATTGTTACTTATTGTTAGATAGAAAACATAATTCACTCTGGAGCCTCCAATTAGTTCTCCAAAGTTCTGCAGTACATGCGTGTTGTACAATTTACCAATTTTCCTACCAAACGACAAAAATATATTGAATGTCACTGGAGTAATAATAGACCAGTAATTCTAGTAAATTGTAATTCACGTCAGGGCATCTATTTTACCTAATTCTGCTTATGTCATGGTGTTAGCGGGAGTGTGAATTGCTGCTATTTATGCATGTACTTGAAGAGTCAGAATAAAACCCTGAGAGGTAAATTGACAAGAGGCTGTATTTACGTTACGTGTGCCCATTTGCCAGCCATAACACTGTCGTCGCTGCTCTGGTTTTACTCTCTATTCCTTACGTATTGCACTATACATGTATGCAGTGCTTAAAGACTTCAGTAACTAGTGAGGATGTTTGTACAGCTCACTTGTTAGAGCTCTGTACTGTGGTGACCCGAGTTCTACACCTGAATGACACGAGTTCTACACCTGGTGTGACACGAGTTCTATACCTGATGTGACACGAGTTCTATACCTGATGTGACCACAGAGTAAACTTGTTCAACCAATATAGTGGTGTCGTGATCTATTTATTCCAATATAGCGGGATCTCATAGCTTCCAGGAAGCGTGGGGCTCTTGGCCCGTGTCTTTATTTACTTATTCCAGCATAAGTTGGACTTGAACTCACAGTTACCGCATTGGTGATAGGTTCATAAGTCATTGTGCCGCGCTAGCACGCTATCAACTTGACCACTGGGTGTAACGGGGGCAACTTTCCAGTGTTAGCAGTAACTATTGGCATACTCCATTTGGCTCATTTGACCAAGCGCTGTGGAAACAAAGGACACTTATGAGATCGTCTTACTAATAGACAAAAACTAACTTGAGAAGGATTTGAAATGGTCTCTTTCAGTTGAAAATGAGCAGCGGGCTGTTCTTGATAATGTCCCTGATAACTCCACAGTTAATGATGTTGCAGACATGACCGTCAGTGATGAACATACAGGTTCGCTGTCGCTGCACTACTTTCCCTGCTGTGGTTTTTTATACAGTTGTGTACACCCCAAGGTTAGCGTGCGTCAAACGTTCATCAGAGGGAGAGTCGACAGCCAAACGATACCAACACACGAATAAGCCATGGCGATCATTTCTTCCACACTCGGATTCTTGTGTCAGACAGAGGTACTGGCACTGCTACTAATAGGAGGGCTGACTTTCTTACTTTATAAGAAACGGAATGGTTCAGACTCTAAGACAGCCAAGAATCAGCCCCCCACCTCCTCAAGTCCCGCCACATGGGACGTGTCGCCCTATAGCGAGGAGGACGATACCGCCTCCGGAGGAACGTTAGCACACGATTTCGAGCAAGATGTGGCGCACATTCCATTCAGAATGGAACGCCGTTCGCACGAGGAAATGGTTGAGCGTTCTGAAGCATTTTACACTCAAATGAACGCTCGTCGTAGTTGCAGATTTTTCAGAGACGAGACGGTACCACTGGAAGTCATTCAAAACGCCATTAGGACTGCAGGTGAGTTTTTCGTCCTTAAAAAAATACAAGTATTTATTGATTGCCTAGAGATCGATATCAGTCTCTGGAAACCGTATGAATACACAGCCTAACTTTATGAGGTAATCTGACGATACATGCCTTCCCACTTAACGCTAGCTATAGACAAAGTTCCGATACACCACGTGTGGAGAAATATCAGATTCAGTCAACAAGGCTATACCCAGATGAGGGCTAGTGTCTATGTAGGCTAGATTCTCCACTATGAAACCTGTCTTTCATTGCGCCAGAAAGCACGCTTTCGAAATTGACCGAATTTTCAAGGTGTCCTTCAACAGTCCGGTTTTCGATATAACAGCAAAGTAAAGCTTCAGAAAACAAATCGCTCAGTAATATGGCGGAAGTGACACCTCAGTGTGACCTCTTACGTGTATCTCACTTGAGTCAGTACATCCGACACTCCCAATTTCAATGTTATGATACTGATGTGTTCCCACTATTCAACTATTCCCGGTATGAAACGTTTTGTGAATTCTGTCGGTTGATAACATAGTTTAAAGTAAAACATGGTTAAAATATGAATCAAGGTTCATCATACAGACAACTGAAAACTATGCGTAAAATACTTTCATTTATGCTTTGAATTCAGATTTTGAAAGGCATTCAAATATTTGAACACTATAGTAATCTTTATGAGCCATACTGACAGTGTCTAGGAAGTCTGATGTCACATCAACTCTTTGTCCTGATGTTCAACAGAAAGAATGAATGGTCGGTAACATTATTTCAGTAATCTTTTACTCACGGGTAAACAGAGTTATACCAACATTCAGTGTCGTGATTTGTTGAAAAACATTCTGTGACGTCAAAGTTCCTCAACTATGGTATAGTATGGTCCAGAAACCCCACCTTAGAAGTCAAATGTCTGAAATAAATGAAAGTATATTTATGCATACTTTTAAGTATTCTATGTAGTGGTGCCTGCTTCGATTTTTAGAAGACTTTTCCTGTAAGTTTTTAGAGGTCTTTTCCTGTAAGTTTTTAGAGGACTTTTCCTGTAAGTTTTTAGAGGACTTTTCCTGTAAGTTTTTAGAGGTCTTTTCCTGTAAGTGAAAGCACAAAAAGTTAAGTGGATATTGCTGTTTTCGGTGTGATGTTCTGACATAAGCCAGCAACCATTCGGATGGCTGTGGGTTTCCCCCGTGCTCTTCTCGTCGTGAAAGTGAAATATTCCTGAGTATAGCGAAATATACGCGATGATTGAGGCATATCTAAAGTCACGTCAAAGCCAAAACTAACAATTAATCCACACTATATGATTATTGCGACGATGTGATTTGTACTTTGTGCTCCAAAAGGTTCATATTTTTCTGTTGTATTAAAACCATTAAGAAATTGGTCCATGGCAAATATTTTTGCCATTTCTAAATTCACAACCAAAGTTGTTGTTGTATCATTTATTTATTTATTTTGTTTGTTTTGTTTCATTGGTGTTTCCGACGTACTCAAAATATTCCATTTATACCCCTGCAGAACCCTGGGAAACAAACAAGTATAAGATGACATAGTGTGAAGAGCTATTGGCAAATATAGTCTTTATTATCTTTTAGATCTTTTCTTTTTGGAGAAAACTGTTTTTGAAAATATTTTTGATTTGTGGGTATTTGCAACCACATATGGCATATATATTTTTTGCATAACAATGTTCTAATTAAGGATGTGATGCATGTCTAATAAATTTGTGGGAATACATGGGAGTACATTTGTGGGAATTTTTTTCAGCCGAAAATCAGAATTTAATCAGAATTCTAATAATATTTAAGAATATAATTGAAATTTTAAAACGATTAATGCACAGATTGAACAGATTAGTTACTTGAAACGACCAAATGTCAGCACAAATAGAGTCGTGAAACATACGTTACATCTTCATTTAGAACATTATCAACCAAAGACAATATATATCAAGAGGTGATCCCAAATATTACCCATTCATTTTTTTTAAAAGTCTTTTTGTGTTTAAAGAAAAATCGAAAAGAATTATGAAGACCAAATTTTCAAGTGGCTTTTCCCACTCTTTCATTTGAACTTTACTTAATTTTTATGTTCTCTCCATCTTAAGTGATACCGGCCCCGATGGCTCAGTTGGTGGAGCGTCTGCTTCGGTGGGGTAGATCCAGGGTCAATCCTGGGTCGGGTCACACCTGAGTCCTTAAAAGAGGAAGTTTTAGCTTCCTCGCTTGGCGTTCCTCACCAAGGGGATATTGTAACGACTGGTTTATTCTTATCAGTATAATGGCTCGGGCGGGGCGACTTACTTGCCGGTAAGTCGTCTCAGTGAAGCAGCACTAGATAAAAGAGCGGTGGAAATCCGTCCTGTAACAACGATTACACACACTCTAAGGAGTTTATCGTCATCATATGACTGAAAAATTGTTAAGTACGACCCTAAGCACTCACTCACTCACTCACTCACCATAAATGGCACTATTGCACAGTAATGTCATTTGTCATAGAGAATAATGGGCAGAGTCGTTATACCAATAAAATATTCAGGCTCTATTAATGGTGGTATGAAAACTCATTTTCCAATCAGAAACAACCAAATAATTCTTCTTCTTCAAATATGCTGTGAAATCTTATTGCCTTCCTACTCATCATCGCACTTCACGAGACACTGGACACCAGAGTTCACTCCCTTCCCTTGGAGATCATAGTGCAGCCATTCGCGGATAGATTAAAGGAACTCTTCTAGTTTTCCTGTATCTCTTTTAACTTGCTTGACGGCTTTTTGTTATCATCAGTGGTGAACCAATCTGCTGTGATTATGTTAACAGCTAGTCAGAGCACCGATGTAGCTCAGTGCGAATAATCAGCGTTTATGATCGCCCCGTAGGCATCCAACAAAAGCAACGATAAATTAGATGATTCCGTTTGACATCGTTACTAATTAAATGCTTTCAAACTGTCATACTAGTATCTCGAATCTTATTACAAACCCAAAGGTCACGTTGATTCTTGTCACGTTTACCCTCATTGTGCCAAACATGTGATCTGACTATCGTTTATTTTTTTTGTTTTTTTCTTTATCCCTAGCTGAATGCATCAGTTACGGCATACCAATGTATATCATACCGCTTTTTCAAATTCCTCCATCTCTTGAGTTACTAGTACCTTTGTGCAAGCAGTCGCAGATTTACATGTATAACGGAACTGCTCGCCAAGTACATGAGAAGAAGTATTTGACCAACCTTGTGTTTTTTAATACATGATTTACGCACGTCTGTGACCCGGAAGAAGTGCTGAGCTGAACTACTTAGTTCAAATCATGGTATATAACTGTCACATCAAGCTATCAAAAAGCTAACCCCTCAACTGCTTAAATAGGATAGCTATAGTTAATTCCGTTTGTAATCTATAACTGGTCATGCACTATGTCTTTCTCCAGCACTGACCTAACGGCAGTTATAATGGGTCTTGAGTAATGCTATGCATCAGGATTACTGAGACACCAATCCAGTTCATAACTAGTCATAAACATCTGCATGGGCAAACATGCAGCGAAGGCCTGCCTATTTTAACACTGAATGACATTTTGACCATGCACATAGTTAAGTGGAGTAGCAGAAATGACATTTTTGTTATCATGGTGCACTGTGACATTGTGACGCGTGTACGGTGCTGCTTGCCGATGGGGGATCAGTGGGATCAAGATGCTCGGTATACAGATTAGGAGATAACAGACATGCGTTTTAACTTTTAGCTAAATGCATTAATTTCACTTAAGATAAAGTCTACATAAGTGCTATATTTAATAACCAAAGTTCATTAAATACCAGAGGCTACACAGTTCATTTGATTTCCCTTGTAAGCACCGCACTCATATTTCTCAGATTGTCGCTGTGAGGAGTATGAAAGCGTGTCCGAAAATTGCGGTCGTTGAAGCTGAACAGAGAGAGTCAAAGAGAAAGAATTCGATACACAGTGATACACAGTTATGGTGGGTTACCTCCCATCATAAAGCTGGCCGCCATCGTATGTGAAATATTCTTGGGTTGGGCGTAAAACACGAATGAAAAAAAAATCGATAAATAAATAAATAGATAAATAAATATCATCATGAAGTTGGTCCATGGGTTAACCTTTAACACCACATTCGACGAAATACAATTCGTGCAGCTGTGAATGTAGGGTTTTGTGTGGTGCTGGAATCATCTTCATATTTCTGTACCATCTCATGAACTCACAGACAAACTCACATTTGTGAGACGCTCCTGGATCATTACACCGCACTGGCGCGCTAACAACCTCGGTCACGGAGGCTCCAAACGCTGGTAAACGCTTTCTTAATCATTATTATTGGCGATACAACGTTATTGGCACATCTGTGTAATGGTTACATGAAAAAGGGCAATTTTCTGTGTGGTACATGTAAATGTTGTATTTTGGAATATAACAGCGTGTCATTTCTGTGAGCAGAGCTTATCTAGATAAAACTGCAAACAAATGTTATAAATGTCATAATATATATACATATAAAAAGCCCTTAACCACTTATACCGGACAAAATATAGCGCAAAGTTTCTCTATCACGCAATACTGAGGCCACCAACCAGAATCGTCCACATCCAATGAGAAATTCGCAAATAGCCAATGCCAGTTTCATTAAAAGAATTAGAATGTCGTTGCTAGCTTAACCAAACTGTCCACAAGCCTAAAATGCCCATAGGCCTATTACCTTCACTTTACTTCATCATCGCTATCTGTGAAAGCAAAAATAACCGTGAATGGAAAGGCCAAATACCACAACCCTATTTTACATGTCTTTGGGGCCTCCATGGCCGAGGTGATTAGCGTGCTAGCGAGGCGCAATGACCCAGGAGACTCTCACCAATGCGTTTGCTCATGCTGGCTTCCCTCTTTGACCGTACTTGGGAAGATCTGTCAACAACCTGCGGATGGCCATGGTTTTCCCCCAGGCTATGTCGGATTTCCTCCCACCATAATGCTGGCCGCCGTCGAATAAGTGAAATATTTTAAGTAAGGCGTAAAACTCCAATCAAATAATTATATAGATAAATCTTAGATAGAGTCAAATGCGCTAAAATTTATACCACCATCTATACACTAACCAAAATACGATTTGTTCCACTTTGATCTCCAGCTTTAGACAAACGCTGTGTTAATAAACGATACATGCAAACGTACTATTTAAACGAAGAGTTTGGTTTAAGGAAATTTAATGAAAATATAACAAGAATATTATAATTTATTTAAGGAATATTTTATAGTTGTTAATAAGCCCTCTGTTATATTCACCAATGGTCGGAAATATTCGGAAATGAGGCCATCGATGAACATAATGGGAGTGCGGGACCAGATTAGCGCCCACCAATTCGGCTTTTCAATTGAAAAGATGTTTTGACAGGTATCACCGTTGACGTCAACACAGTAGGCTACTTGATTTTCGACTGGCCTCTGGGGTATTAGGAAAACCAAAAGAAAGCTGAGAAGGTTTTTGTTCTTTCATATCTTGGGTTACACCATGTACCCTGTATCCAGAACTAAACCTTTCACGTACCCTTTAAATTTGCATGTTTACTGTCTAATCGTGCACGTGCATGAGCTGTTTCACTATTAAACACGGTGTTTAAGCTAAAAAAAGAATTCGTCAAATTTAACAGAAAGTCTGTTGCCTGAGTGATGCTAGAATGTATTCTGTTATTGCAACAGATTATTCTGTTAAATGTAACACAATATTCTATTTGAACATAACAATTATATTAGACTAACAGCATATTATGTTGAACATGACACAGTGTTGTGTTATAACAGAATATATTCTAGCATCACCCAGGCAAAAACTTTTCTGTGAAAATTAACATATTCATTTTTTTTAGTGAAGGGTGAAGAAAGAAAACTGATAAAGTTGACAAAGGTGATCAATTATGGTCACCCAACATATGACTGCTGCATTTTAGTGAACATATTTTTTCGCTATATTTCGCTATATTCTTGAGTATAGCGTAAAACGTTAATCACATAAACAAACAAATAAATTTTAGTGAAAACAAAATTTAAAAAAATACATATATACTAACTTCTTAGTTTCACTTTCAAGGGGTCTATTCTCTTAAGGTATCTCTTTCACTTTAAAACATACATGATTTATTTGAACTACATGTAAATTTAGATATGTAAAAGAAGCTGCCAGTAAAAATCCAAAAAGACTTAAACTGTAACCCAATTGAATCAGATTGGCTTTGTGATGCACAAAGTATTTATGTTATGGTGTTTTGTTTGTGCCACGAAAAAGCACTTGTATCAACTCCCAAAACTCGACACACCATGAGCTCGAGTGAGTGAGTGCTTGGGGTTTAACGTCTTACTTAACAATTTTTCAGTCATTGTGACGATGAAGGATAAGTGCATGTAATGTTCCTCCTTGTTGCAGGACGGATTTCCACCGCTCTTTTATCTAGTGCTGCTTCACTGAGGCGACTTACCGAAGGCAAGTTAGCCGACCCGCCCGAGCCACTATGCTGATACGGCTGAACCAGTGTTTGCACTATCCCCTTCACGCTGAACGCCGAGCGAGGAAGTGATAACTTCCTCTTTGAAGGTCTTAGGGTGTGACCCGACCCAGGATTCACCTTCTCTCCGAAAGCGGACGCTCTACCTACTGTGCTATCGGGGCCAGTACCTGAGGTCGACATCGCGTTTTAAATGGGCCTTTATGTAGCAAAACCTCCCCGCCCAAAGTCGACCTCGTGTTTGCTAACACCATTCCTACTTTGGGTTCGGCGGAGTTTGTGGGTAGATACCACGGCTTTTTCGTGACACGAATAGAACACCGTATTATGTAAAAATTGTGGTCATCTCGGATGCTTAA